>NC_051407.1:36734196-36736526 GCF_015228065.2 Penaeus monodon
TAAATAACAAAAATGACAAGGACAAAATTGGGGAATTGTTCCATATGTGGCACCAGTGTCACCAGAGCAGCTGCAGAAGCTGAGCACTCAAGGGTTAGGGCGCTTGCATGGCTGGCACAGGAGGGTGAAGGTGCAAGAGGCTGCAGCTGGAAGATTCTTGCCTAACAGCATCAGAATTATTTTCTACTATTTACAGGGAGAAATGCAAATAACCCTCCAGATTTTATGAGACTTTTCTCAGGTCAAACGTAAAAATGTAACAAACTGAAATGTTGCTCTTGTGCTATAGGGATAAACATCCAAACACTCAGTATATCACAATATTTTCTGTTATTTTATGCTACCATGCCTCAGTGTCTTATTCCATTTTTTAATGTTGTGAAAATGTCTCTAGCTACTTTATAAACTTGTAAATGTGCCACAGGAATGGCCCCGACCATGTCTGCGGGGAACTAACTGGGCTTGGCTCCCCCTGTGCACTCCCTGACACTGTATGCCCCAACTGCCTCGCATACCGTCCCTTGCTGCGAGCAGCACAAGAACTCACAGATCTCTGACTTCAGTTTGGTTTGCTTTCACTTCTGTTCAACCAGGCCTGAAAAAAATATCACAACGTTGAAACGTGGTCTGGCTTGTGTCAAATGCGTTCTCCGCAGTGCAGCCGCCACCACCGCAGGGACTGGATCACCTCTAAATTTCTTACCGAGACCTATGTAAGGAGGAAATGAGGAAAATAATTTCTTGTTTTATTCCTAAGGTTTTGAAGTCGTACACAATTTACAAATAATAACAATAATATTTGGTAGGCTACTCAATTAAAAATTGAGCAGAAAAAATAAAGAAATTCAATATGAAGTTCTGTGACACTCAGAACACCTGGTGTATTATATACAGCGTAAATGAAGATGCTGCAATTTGTTATATACATAAATTCTGATGTAATATGAGCAAGATACATTTTATGCATACTGTATGGAAGATCTTCACTATGATATTTGAGCAATCATCCTCACATTTTCTAGGGTCATATATATATACACACATGCTTCAGGTATCAAATAACAGACAACATTCTTCAGTAGATAAATACCTTCATCAATTCTCCTTAACTCTTACATACAGTATGAAAGATTTAATACATCTTCCTTACTCATATTTTCTTTTGTTCTAAGGCAGCCATTCTGAAGAAATAGCTTTACATCAGGTTTTATAATCAGGAAGTTCTTGCCAATATTACCATTGTAACTTCCTTTCTATACAGTACTGTAATTCTTTAAATCACAAAGAAATCACATGTCAGGATAGATCTCGAATATTAAATCACAACTACTCACCCTAGCACGATCAAATAAATACATTCACGCCTTATGTTTTCACAGCTCAACCATGGACAAAGTGGCTCTCTGTACAAGTACATACAAAGGACTGTAAATGATTATTATGGTTTTACCATCGTCTGTCCCTGCCCCACGCCCACCGAGGCTGAATCCCCCTCTGCTGCCGCCACCTCGCCCGCCCCTACGGCTTCCACCCATGCTGTTGCCCTCATCTCCATCAGGTCTCTCACGCATGTTCCTGTTGTAGGGCGCCTGGGGATTACCCATGGGATTTCCAGGTGGCCCATTGAAGGGGTTAGGACCCATGGGCATTCCTGAGTAGGGTCCAGGCATTGGTCCCCAGCCCCAAGGTCCACTTGGTCCCATATACGAGCCAGGGCCGCCTGGAAATCCTCCAGGTCCCCCAGCAAAATTCGCTCCTGCACCTGGAAAGTTGCCTCCTTGACTTCCTTGGAAGTTTCCAGGGCCAGCAAAAGGACCTCCAGGGCCATCTGGAGGTCCCTCGGGACCATTTGGTCTGCCTGGACCACTGCTTTCTCGAACTGATGAGTCATCTGAAAGTTCAACAACTGCATTTACATCAACTGTAATCAGAATTTGCTGGCCGCTCCCATGCCTTAAAGGCATGTCACAACTAAATATTGTCAGGAGAATTTAAATGTGAATATGATTACTAAGTTAGGATTAGGATGCAGCAATCTGTGCTCAAAAATGAGAGAATGGATTGGAAACAATAGCTACTGTTTTACTGTATTCACAAATCCTAAATTTCACATTCACAAATAATGGTGATGTGTATTTTGACAACAGTACTTGCTATTAGTTACAAATTCTAATAAATTAAATTTATACACTATTACCAACATTATAACAAATTTCTATGCAATAATATAACAAAAGATAAAATACTACAACAATTAGTGATGCTTTTATTATTTTAATTGCTACTGTTATATCCACACACAAATTGATGAAAAATGTGTGTGTATTTAC
>NC_051407.1:36738656-36740985 GCF_015228065.2 Penaeus monodon
GTAAAATACACACACATTTTTCATCAATTTGTGTGTGGATATAACAGTAGCAATTAAAATAATAAAAGCATCACTAATTGTTGTAGTATTTTATCTTTGTTATATTATTGCATAGAAATTTGTTATAATGTTGGTAATAGTGTATAAATTTAATTTATTAGAATTTGTAACTAATAGCAAGTACTGTTGTCAAAATACACATCACCATTATTTGTGAATGTGAAATTTAGGATTTGTGAATACAGTAAAACAGTAGCTATTGTTTCCAATCCATTCTCTCATTTTTGAGCACAGATTGCTGCATCCTAATCCTAACTTAGTAATCATATTCACATTTAAATTCTCCTGACAATATTTAGTTGTGACATGCCTTTAAGGCATGGGAGCGGCCAGCAAATTCTGATTACAGTTGATGTAAATGCAGTTGTTGAACTTTCAGATGACTCATCAGTTCGAGAAAGCAGTGGTCCAGGCAGACCAAATGGTCCCGAGGGACCTCCAGATGGCCCTGGAGGTCCTTTTGCTGGCCCTGGAAACTTCCAAGGAAGTCAAGGAGGCAACTTTCCAGGTGCAGGAGCGAATTTTGCTGGGGGACCTGGAGGATTTCCAGGCGGCCCTGGCTCGTATATGGGACCAAGTGGACCTTGGGGCTGGGGACCAATGCCTGGACCCTACTCAGGAATGCCCATGGGTCCTAACCCCTTCAATGGGCCACCTGGAAATCCCATGGGTAATCCCCAGGCGCCCTACAACAGGAACATGCGTGAGAGACCTGATGGAGATGAGGGCAACAGCATGGGTGGAAGCCGTAGGGGCGGGCGAGGTGGCGGCAGCAGAGGGGGATTCAGCCTCGGTGGGCGTGGGGGCAGGGACAGACGATGGTAAAACCATAATAATCATTTACAGTCCTTTGTATGTACTTGTACAGAGAGCCACTTTGTCCATGGTTGAGCTGTGAAAACATAAGGCGTGAATGTATTTATTTGATCGTGCTAGGGTGAGTAGTTGTGATTTAATATTCGAGATCTATCCTGACATGTGATTTCTTTGTGATTTAAAGAATTACAGTACTGTATAGAAAGGAAGTTACAATGGTAATATTGGCAAGAACTTCCTGATTATAAAACCTGATGTAAAGCTATTTCTTCAGAATGGCTGCCTTAGAACAAAAGAAAATATGAGTAAGGAAGATGTATTAAATCTTTCATACTGTATGTAAGAGTTAAGGAGAATTGATGAAGGTATTTATCTACTGAAGAATGTTGTCTGTTATTTGATACCTGAAGCATGTGTGTATATATATGACCCTAGAAAATGTGAGGATGATTGCTCAAATATCATAGTGAAGATCTTCCATACAGTATGCATAAAATGTATCTTGCTCATATTACATCAGAATTTATGTATATAACAAATTGCAGCATCTTCATTTACGCTGTATATAATACACCAGGTGTTCTGAGTGTCACAGAACTTCATATTGAATTTCTTTATTTTTTCTGCTCAATTTTTAATTGAGTAGCCTACCAAATATTATTGTTATTATTTGTAAATTGTGTACGACTTCAAAACCTTAGGAATAAAACAAGAAATTATTTTCCTCATTTCCTCCTTACATAGGTCTCGGTAAGAAATTTAGAGGTGATCCAGTCCCTGCGGTGGTGGCGGCTGCACTGCGGAGAACGCATTTGACACAAGCCAGACCACGTTTCAACATTGTGATATTTTTTTCAGGCATGGTTGAACAGATGTGAAAGCAAACCAAACTGAAGTCAGAGATCTGTGAGTTCTTGTGCTGCTCGCAGCAAGGGACGGTATGCGAGGCAGTTGGGGCATACAGTGTCAGGGAGTGCACAGGGGGAGCCAAGCCCAGTTAGTTCCCCGCAGACATGGTCGGGGCCATTCCTGTGGCACATTTACAAGTTTATAAAGTAGCTAGAGACATTTTCACAACATTAAAAAATGGAATAAGACACTGAGGCATGGTAGCATAAAATAACAGAAAATATTGTGATATACTGAGTGTTTGGATGTTTATCCCTAAAGCACAAGAGCAACATTTCAGTTTGTTACATTTTTACGTTTGACCTGAGAAAAGTCTCATAAAATCTGGAGGGTTATTTGCATTTCTCCCTGTAAATAGTAGAAAATAATTCTGATGCTGTTAGGCAAGAATCTTCCAGCTGCAGCCTCTTGCACCTTCACCCTCCTGTGCCAGCCATGCAAGCGCCCTAACCCTTGAGTGCTCAGCTTCTGCAGCTGCTCTGGTGACACTGGTGCCACATATGGAACAATTCCCCAATTTTGTCCTTGTCATTTTTGTTATTTA
>NC_051407.1:36744188-36744258 GCF_015228065.2 Penaeus monodon
AGAGGAATATATGACAGCGACCATGAATCTATTAGAGATTCTGAATATTCTGATGAATTTGATGCAGATG
>NC_051407.1:36744572-36744841 GCF_015228065.2 Penaeus monodon
TTGTGGGATGGAAGAAACACTAGCGCAGATGTGGAATTTGATCGTAATAAATTTATCATATTAGATTTGTATATCCAAAATGAAGTAATTGGAGATTACATATCGCATGACCATGCGATATGTACAATCTATTATATAGGAATTATTCAATATATTCTAACCTATTTTAGGCCAATACTTAAACACATTCCAATGGGGAAATATTCACTTTCGTCCAGACATTCCGATCCACTGATGCACCCAGCCCCGATGCTAATGTTACCAAGTAC
>NC_051407.1:36744872-36744946 GCF_015228065.2 Penaeus monodon
ACTTACTCCCTCACGCACTCTCTCTCCCTTTCTAACTTTCACTCACTTTCACGCTTACGCTGAGAGAGAGAGAG
>NC_051407.1:36745562-36745760 GCF_015228065.2 Penaeus monodon
CCAATTGACAGCTAAGCCAGCCCAAAAAAAAAATGTTTAACTCCAGCCCCTCCTCCTCAGAAACCCGGATCTGGCTTTAGGTAGATGTTATAGTATTATATTTTGAGAAATTATAGATTAGCTTCACCTTATTTAGACCTCTCATTATGCCCTCTTCATCTTAATAAGAGTATTGACTAAACACACACTCACACACAC
>NC_051407.1:36747267-36747975 GCF_015228065.2 Penaeus monodon
AAAAGGTTCCCTTTTTTTCCATAGATTTAAAAAATAAAACGTCCTTCCCGCGTCGGGAAATTAATTTTTAAAAAAATTCTTGTTGGGAATTTTCTTTTAGGCCATACCAGGCTTTTAATTCCCCGGGAAAATCGGAAGCCTTTGATTGTAAAAAAATTTATTTTTAAAAAAATTTTAAGAGAGGCAAAAGCAAAAACCCCCTTTGGGAAAATCCCAACTTGAGAGGGCAAAAAGGAGGGGCATTAAAAAGGGGAGGAAATTTAAAAAAAAATTTCTTGGGTCGGAGATGGGCGAATTTAATAAGAAAAGTCAGGTATAAAACTAGTTGAAAAAAAATTGGGAAAATTAAAAAACATATATAAAGCCCCCAAACAAATTTTTCTTTTTTTCTTTTTGGGGGTTTCTTTTAAAAAAACAGAAAAAAAAAAAAAATTTTAAAAAACCCCAAAAAACAAAAAAAAAGCAAAACAACAAAACCAAAACCAACACAAAACACAAAAACAAAAATTTTTAAAGGAAACTTATTTTCAAAACTGTCCCGGGGGTTTCGCAAAAAACGGGGAATAAGCCAAGGGCCAACAAACACCCCCAACCCAAAAACAAACACAACACAAAAAAAAAACCATTGCGGGGGCAAAAAGGGGGACAATTTCTTTTAAAAGGGGGGGCAACACAGATGCCCCTAAAAAACCCAACAACACCCACAAA
>NC_051407.1:36748314-36748420 GCF_015228065.2 Penaeus monodon
ACCCAACCCAACCACCAACACAAACAACAAAACACACCCAACACCACCCAACCCTCAGCACAACCATAACACAACACATAACACATATACATACAATGCAAACACC
>NC_051407.1:36748468-36748677 GCF_015228065.2 Penaeus monodon
TTAACACCCTCATGAAAAAAACACATAACATGCAACACACCCAACATATACATTCACACAACATATTACATGCACACAAATACATGGCACACAAAAACACAAAAGAAAAGGGAACACAAAAAACATACCCATTGCACCCACACACCCATACATGACACACCCTAACATGCACCAAAAAACAAAAACCCCCCACAACACACACCACATGC
>NC_051407.1:36748701-36749320 GCF_015228065.2 Penaeus monodon
CATGACACAACACAACAAATTTGCCCACACCCACACATAAACAAAAAGCACAAACACAACCAAACATACCTGCAACACACCCCACACAACACACACCCCACACCAACCACACACACCAAAAAACACCCCCAACCCCCAATGCACACACAACCCCAAACACCACACACCCCCCCAAATGCCACACACACAATTACCCCAACACCCCCCCCCCACACACACATTTTTAACACCCATGCACACAACAATAACACACAGGGCCCCCAAAATATGCAAAAAAAAAAAAAACCCCCCCCCCCCCCCAAAAACCCACACCCCCACAAACACACAAATAACCCAAAAAAAAACAAACATTTTCCCCTGCACACAAACCCAACTCACAAAAACACCCTCACACCCAAAAAAGCAACACACATGCCCCCCTTTGCACAAAAACATTAACACACACGGAAACCCCAAAACCCCTGCCCCACCAAACACCCCAAAAAAACACACACACAACATGCCACACACACAATTTCCACCACCCCAACACACAGCCCCCCCAACACCCCCACATGCCCCCAAAAACACCCCACACAACCCCACCAAACCCCACACATGCCACAACACATGTCCCCCC
>NC_051407.1:36749340-36751611 GCF_015228065.2 Penaeus monodon
TCCCTCACACAACACACAAAACCACACGACACACACAACATTCAACCATACAACCCTAAAAAAACACAACATAAAAAAAACACATGCACACAACCCCCAATAAAAAACACAAACATCCCCCCAACACCACACCATGTCACCCACACATGCCCAACACCTCACCCAAACATGCCACAAAAAAACAAATACACCCAAAAAATTACACAACACATGACCCCCTACATTCATACAAATTTAAAAACATAAAACCCCACACAACCACAAAACACAACTTTCCCCACACAAATGTAAAAAAACAACCAACACACCAGCCCCACACAAAACATCACAAACACCAATGCACACACAAAAACAAAAGCACACACATAAACAAATTTTAAAAACCCCACACATGAACACACAAAAACCATCCACACCACCACATGGCCACACACACGCACCTGCACACAAACCCCCATACACCCACACAAAAATCCAACCCAAACCCCCTGCTCAACCCCAAAACAAAAACCCCCCGTCACCAACATGCTCAACACATATGCTTCCACACAACAGTACACACACACAAAACACATGACAACATACACACATGCACAACACAAACACATTAACCCCACCACAAACACCCCAGACATGCCCCACACCACAACACAGACATACACACACACACAAACCCCATGCACACACACAATGCACACCCCACACAGCACACACACATGCAAACCCCTACACAAAGCACCCATGCAACACAACACACACACCCCATGCACCACACATGCCACAAACACATGCACACAACCACATGCACAAAAATTCACACAAAATTACACAAACAAACAAAACACACATCACAAAACACCATTTTTTCAAACCACCACCTTTTCTCCCTTCTCAAACATGCACAACACACCATGTCAAAGCATTTGGAAACATGCAAACCCCCCTTTTCACAACACATATTCACAAACAAAACCAAAAACACAATATGCCACACACCAAACTCCCAAAATGCACAACACATACAAAACCCTGCACAACACACAACATATGCACCAACCACCACAACAAAAATATGCACACCATGCACACACAAAATCACAACACGCACCCCACATGCAACCCCCCCCATACACACAAAAATCAAAACACCACATGGCATGCACACACCAATCCACACACACCACATACACATTTTCATACCCCATCTCTCCCCCTTCTCCTAATCCAACACACACACCCGTTAAACACACATTTCACAAACATATGCTTCACACATACCCGTCACCACACAATTTTTTCACAAAAACCCCCACATTCCCCAAAAAAACAATTACACACATTGCACAAACCAAACCCACACACCCACAGTCAACACAACATGCACACCCACACACACAACCAGCCACACACACATGCAAAAACACAGCACACAAAACACAGACAACCCCAACATGCACACACACACCCCTCACCACAATACACCAACACAATCAAAACCCCAAATATACCACAACAAAAATGCACAACATACACACACTAACCAAAAAAATTTTTTTACAACAACATTCACACACCACACCTGTAACCACAAATGCCAAACACCAATGCTACAAAAACCACTGCTCCAACCAACACCATGCTCCCCCCTTTTCTCACACACCCCACCCACTTTTTAACTCAAAACCTAGAAATAAAACCACATGTACAGCAGACCCAATTAACACAAATTTCACACACAATCCACCGTTGCACCCAAACAGTGCCCCCCTGCCCATCCCCACAAACAAGCACCACAACAAACACAATGACCAATGAACAAAAAAAAATAAAGCAACACTGAAACCACCATGACACAAAATGCCCCAACATGCCAACACACGCAATGCAAAAAAACATACAAACATAAAGCTTTCAGCACACACTGATACAAATAAACACTAACAAACTCCCAACATTTTTACACGACATCACAATTTCCGACTCATTTTCCCCCCTCCCTCAAAAATGACATACACACACACCAAGGGGGGCAATTTGACCCCAAAAGTCACACATACCAAAATGTAACCCAAATTTTCCACAAAAACTGTAACCCATTTCTCCACCAAATGCTGACCTATCCTCCCCCCTCTCACAACACTGACCACTGTTCCCCCCAAAAGCCCAACAACAATTTTCCCCCAAGAACAAAATGGCGGGCCAACACTTGAACCCAATTCCTCCCCCCCAAACCCCCCTCAAAATTCCAAACCTTACAAAAAACCACATACC
>NC_051407.1:36751893-36751964 GCF_015228065.2 Penaeus monodon
CTTTTTTTTTTTGTCCCCCTTGAGGAAAAATTTTACAAAAAAATTTTTTGGGGGTTCCCCTTTCCCAAAAA
>NC_051407.1:36751991-36752062 GCF_015228065.2 Penaeus monodon
CTTAGGGTCCCCCTTTTTAAAAACCCCCAAATAAAAAAATTGACCCCAAAAGGTTCCAGGGCCCCCCCCCC
>NC_051407.1:36752429-36752556 GCF_015228065.2 Penaeus monodon
TACATCACGTCTCACGGGGACACACCCGGCAGATGGGCAAAGAAGAACAGCATCTCACATATGAGACACCTGGATATAAGTCCTTTTCGGGCATCACACATGTATGACACCCGGCACTAGTGGGTTA
>NC_051407.1:36753089-36753157 GCF_015228065.2 Penaeus monodon
AAATGATTGTCATTGAGATTGACCTTTGTTCTAATTGCTTATGTCTTAACCCAATATTGACGGTCCAG
>NC_051407.1:36753471-36753572 GCF_015228065.2 Penaeus monodon
AAGCAGTGGTAAAAGTCTAAATTTTATTTTTTCCAAAAATCCCCCCCCCCCTCAAATAAATATGTATATACAAAATACACATGGACACAATGTACAAAATG
>NC_051407.1:36754755-36754994 GCF_015228065.2 Penaeus monodon
CGATTCAGGTCACGTGACGTAAAAAAGTAAACTATCGCCAAACTACCCTTATTGCCAATTCTTTCTGCGCCTTAGGGATCCAAATAAATCACATAGGTCACGTGAGGTATGCATAATTTTTTTCAAAAACTTCTAGAATGTTCCAGAATATCACGTGATTTTTGTCAGTAACAGGTCACTTGAGATACGCAGCGGAAATTGCGTGGGAAAAACACGTGATATTGTCATGTAGCATAACG
>NC_051407.1:36755027-36755246 GCF_015228065.2 Penaeus monodon
ACGCACATAAATAAACTATCCCCAAACTACCCTTATTGCCAATTCTTTCAGCCCCGAGGAGTCCAGATAGTTACGTTAAGACACATGAGGTATGCGTAATTTTTCTCGAAACTTCTAGAAGGTTCCAGAATATCATGTGATATTGTCACGTGACAGGCACTTTAGGTACGTGGTGGAAATGCGTGAAAATCACGTGATAAATTTTCATGTAGGGATAAC
>NC_051407.1:36755348-36755454 GCF_015228065.2 Penaeus monodon
CCGAGAAACACACAAACACTGCAGAAAAAACAATTATGCAATGGAAATATGTGTAAAATATACAATTCATAAAACGCACCTCCACCCGTAAAATTACCGACTTTTT
>NC_051407.1:36755681-36755771 GCF_015228065.2 Penaeus monodon
GTGAAGGTTTCAAATGGAGCACGTGTATACACGTATCCGGCAAAGACAGGTCCACACGCAGTACGTGTTACACGTCCCGGGAAGAACGGG
>NC_051407.1:36756312-36756388 GCF_015228065.2 Penaeus monodon
ATTTGGACTCTAGAGAATTTCAAAGATGATGTGACACTGGCCCATAATGATGTGTCTCCGTCTATACTTTCGATAA
>NC_051407.1:36757153-36757418 GCF_015228065.2 Penaeus monodon
GAAT
Organism: Penaeus monodon; assembly: GCF_015228065.2. NCBI lineage: Eukaryota > Metazoa > Arthropoda > Malacostraca > Decapoda > Penaeidae > Penaeus > Penaeus monodon. The sequence continues at coordinate 36,757,158 of NC_051407.1, forward strand.
TGAAAAATGAATGTTTTATTAATTAAAAATGTTGCTATAGATTGTGTTAAAAGAGTAATATGGTAGATAGGTCATGCTTTTAGTATAGATTCTTAAATGAGAATGTTTATTTTTTAGTTTCAACTTTTGTACGGAGCAGTAAGTGATATTCCTTTTAGGAATGTCACATTATGATTAGGACAGGCTTCAACTTTTTTGATCCTTTGCAGGTGGAGGTGGTGCTATTGGCCAACCCCACATTTGGGGCCCGTGCAAGTTTCT
>NC_051407.1:36757455-36758435 GCF_015228065.2 Penaeus monodon
AGTGGTACATTCCCCGATGGTGCCTCCACAAGCCCTCCCCATTTCAGATGGTTCCCCACATGTGGGCCACCATCAGATTGCTCCAGCAAAGGGGTTCCCATGCAGGGCCAGGTGGGGGGTCCTCAAGTGAGTGCAGGGTGATGCACACAGTGCTGGCCCCTCACCTCCAGGCGGGAGGTGGAGTTGTCCTCAAGAAGTAATTCCACAGCAGGAGGTTATTCAGGCCACAGTGGTGTCCTTGCCACAACAGGTGGTCCACCTCACAGCACCACCAGTTGTCTCTAGTACGGCACCAGTGGAAAAACCAACAGTTGGTGCATACATCCTCAGGCACACAACTGGTGCCCTTTACCTCCAGGGACGCAGATTATCAATACATCAGATGGGCCACGTTAGTGGCGATAGCAACGGGAACACAAGTTGCTGCACCAGTGGCTCCTGTTCCTGCCAGCACCAGTCCCACCCAGGTCCTCTGCATGACCCCCAAGGAGTGCCCCGTCCTTTGGTGCAGCAGCAGCAGCCAGCCCCCAAACACTTCCTGCTTCAGTTGGAACCAATCATGTTGCCATAATCATTCCCCAATTTTGAGTGATGGCGGTGCCCCACCAAGTATAACAAGATCTTTGGGACTGAGCAGTCATATTCATCACCTAAATTTCAAACACTATAAGCACTACAAGTCCTCACACTAGTGTGGCTCCTCATGGCAGTCTTGAAAGTCCTTATCCTCCTAATGTAGTGCTTCAATTCCTCCTCCTCAGTACCTGTATGGCACTTGGAGTGCCACCCCCAGCAGCGGGATAGGAATGCCTCCCACTGTGGACTGCTAATGCAGTAACTGTGTCTTTTGTGCTCAACACTGGGGTGAATACAACAAACACCTCAGGAGTTGGTCTTCTTGTTCCTCAGGATCCATCAGTTGCCTTGGTCAGTTGCATGTCAACCAATCAGTAGTTGTGGCTGGAGTTATACCAACCTCT
>NC_051407.1:36758472-36758954 GCF_015228065.2 Penaeus monodon
AGTTCTCAGACAGGTGCCCACTCGACCTTTTTTAGGACCTGCTCCCAGTCACCAGATTGGCCCTTCAGGGTATCCTACTTCTCAGGACACCAGCTAAAACAGCCAGTGAGCTCAGTTACATACCTTCAGAAATTACTGGTCAAGGTTATAGTCATGCAGGCACAACCATAACCAGCAATTAATAGTCTTTATGGGCAGGAACATCCACAGCAGCAAAGGCCTGTGGGTGTAGGATTTCCTCCTGTAGGCATCAGTAGTGGTGGGGAAGGTCCCACCCCCTCCTAGAATAGAATATCAGGGACCAGGAGGCCCTGGGGTTAACCCTGCTCATCTACATGTCATCATCTTCAAACACATCACCAGGTAGATAGCAAAATTTTGGTAGTTTTCTGAAAATGAAATACTTGATATTTTCTTTCTGTACTGATAATGGGAATGGATGTTTCATTATTTTCCAATATTTTCAGGCCCAGAAACCTGAT
>NC_051407.1:36758978-36759201 GCF_015228065.2 Penaeus monodon
CTTACCTCCCCCTGCAACCTACTTAACAACCTAACCACCCAGAGTCGAGACCTGTATCACTGGAGCAAACAGTGGCAACAGTTCCCGCAAACAGGTGAAGGTTGAAGGAGGGCAGCAGCAGTATGACCCCTACTCGGCTACTGAAGAAGGGATCATCAGGACAGTACTAGGCAGCAGCAGCAGCGGTTAGAGGTAGACTCTTTCTTTAAGAAGAGGAACAGAG
>NC_051407.1:36759226-36760962 GCF_015228065.2 Penaeus monodon
GATGTGTTAGCCACTGATGCAATTGGTTTATCTTACAGGCATCACATTCAAATCTATCAAGTGTACAACCAACAACCTACTTCACAAAGCTCAACCACAGCAATCTTCACAGCTGCCTCTACAGCAACCACAACAACATTTTAATAATTTTGGTGATCAGCAACAGCAGAAAACAGTCTGGGAATAGGGAGAATGATAGTAGAGGTCCAAGCAAAGAAGAAGGCAAGTCATCTGAGAGAGAAAGTCCTCAAAATTCTTATGCATATTATTATGGAAGTCAGAAAAGGCCATGGTGGTCAGACTCAGCGGCTGGTCCTCCATCTCCTGAAAGACAAGAACACCCAGGGCAGCAGCCTCCTTCTGATCAAAGATATCAAGGTAATGGACAGACAGATGCTGCACAAACTTCGCCAAGTCAGCAGCAAGGGGGGTTTCCCCTCTAGGACATAAACACAGGGACCAGCTCAGCCAGGGCAGCCTCAGCAGCCATACCCCCAAGGACAGTATCAAGGAGGGCAGTTTGCAGTGGCTGTTCAGCGGGACAGATCAGAAGCACCAGGAAGGGGGAACCCAAGAAGAACAATATCAAGCAAATAAACCAAAAATTTCCCTTTCTTCCACATACCAGCAAGTGGCCATCAAAACCCGGGCAGTTTCCTCAAGGTCCAGCAAAGGAAGGTTAGCTATAATGGTGGATCCTCGGAAAACAATTTTCCCCAGGGGACGCCAAAATCATGGGCCTCCCCAGCAAGGATCTGCATCACAAGGGCCTCCCCAACAAAATACCACCTAAACAGGGGGCTCCAGCAGAAGCACAGTATCAACCAGGACCTCCACCATTACAGCAGCAACAGCAGAGTCAGCAATTATCAGCCAGGACAGTATACCCCAGCTGGTCAATACCCTTGGGCACAATATCCACAGCCTACAAGTGGTCCTGGGGCCCTATCCAGGAGGTCCTGGTACCTTTGGGAGCAGTCCTGGACCTGGGCCATACCAAGTGGACCAGGACCCTTACAATGGACCGGCGGGCCCAAACAAGGTGTTCCCTACACTACAGCAGGACCAGCTGGCTCCAGCCCATATCCAGGAGCAAGCAATGGACCCGGAGGACCAAGTCCATATCCTGTAGGACCTAGTGCAGCTGGAGGGGCCCACACCCTATGCTGTTGGACCTGGACCAGGACCTAGTGAGGATAGGCAACCCATGTTTGCAAGACCCAAAAGCAGACCCAGGGTGAGTAATAACAGTTGTGTACATTTAAGATTATTTCAATACCTTTAAAGTATTTAACAAGTGTAAGAAGTCAGTATTGATAATCATAATTTTCGGGGAAAATTAAGAATAACAGTATTGGTTAAAGAAATTAAGTTACCTGATAATAAGGCAGATTGACTGAAGTATCATCAGTGAACTGTTGTACAGTAGCATAGTAGGGGTTGTATGAATGCAACTATTGGCTCAAGCAATATATTTGATAAGAACATTTTCCTTTTTGATTTAAGGGGAATGCATGGGGGACAGTATGGTATTGAGTTATTTGCATGTCTTGTGTCATGTTGGTTTGACAATGACTTAAGTTAAAGTAGCTTTTAGGCCTTAGTTATTTTAGAAACAGGGTAAACAGGGCAATAGATTCATGGGCAGGTTTTATCTTCAGGAAATAATTATTTTCTTTCTTAATAAAAATAATTTTAGCAGTATATAGTTTCACACTGAAGGTATAGGTAAGATT
>NC_051407.1:36763021-36763629 GCF_015228065.2 Penaeus monodon
ATTCCTGGAAAACTGGAATTTTTAGCATTTTCTTTTTCCAGGTCTGGAAAACCTTAAAAAAAACTGAATTGTCAAAAGAAGCTACAAAAGTCATAGAAATTTACATTGGGTCAATCTTGGGCATTTTTCATGAAAAGCATCTGTCTTGATATAAAATGCAAAGAATTGTTGTTTCATGTTACACACTAGGTACCGGAGATCTGATTAGTTGTTTGAGATTTTCAGACGTTACAGAATCAAGTATATATTTATATATAATCTTTTCAGAACTGTAAATGTAAATTGAAGTAAGCAATATTTTGGCCACCATTATATTCATTGTTTCTCTAGTTGTACCATCCATTTCAATAGTTTAGTGATTCAAGACAAGTACTGATGAGAGTTTATTGCAGAGTATTGCTTGAAAATATGGTTAATGTTATGAAAAATAAAATAAATGAATGTGAATAATTATCATGAGAAATATCCTTAAAGCTTGTGTCATTCATTTTCATCTTTTGTTGTATACCTCTTAAAAACTGGGTGCCATATTTTGTTTAAAATACATCCTTGAAAAATTAATTTTTGACCTGGAAAAGTCTTGGAAAAGTACTTGAATTTCAGATTCA
>NC_051407.1:36764360-36765155 GCF_015228065.2 Penaeus monodon
ATTTTATCTGTAATATGACACCTATGAAAAAGTTGTTATTTTCACTTAAGTGTGTTGAAAATCGACAACAGCCTTCAGTCAAGATTTGGAATATCAAATGAACAGTTAGGTGTAAGTTGCACATGGTCAGAAGTGTTGCACCACTGATTGCTGTATATTAACAGATTCTCTTCCAGTTTCCAAACTTTGTACATTGTTGCAGAGGCGTGAAGAGGGAGATTTAGCCTGCCTTAATTTAGTCATTATAAAATTTCTCATTTTACAGGTGGTTTGAGCATTGTTTTATATAAAAAAGATGGCCCAAAACTCTATGGTGTCTATTGTCTCCTTTAATTTTTTGAAGGCAAATGGATTAATTTTTAATGATAGAGAAGTTTCTGAAGTTTTGGTATCTTCACTTCTTGCCTAATGCTGTGAGTTTTGGATGTAAAACAATGCTGAAACTTGAAGTGGTTATAGTGATGCTAAGGTTTTTTTTACTGTCTTGATTTATGTGTGTGAATCTGGAAATAAAACTAGAATTTAAGTACATAGAAAAATAAGAATGTATTACCTTTTTTTGCTAGCTGTGGACATCTAATTGCAGCTAATGATGAGAAACAACTTTTTTTTTCATACTATCTTAATTCAATCATGTGATTTAGAATATTGCAAGTGAAATTCATAAATCTATTATTGGTGGTTAAAAATGAAAATATATCTAGAAATTTTGATAGTAGATTAAATGAGATGAAAGAAAAGGGGCTCGTCATTAACAGGGCAAGCAGTGTTGTTACTTCAGAATAATTATTTCAG
>NC_051407.1:36765180-36765595 GCF_015228065.2 Penaeus monodon
GCATTCCCATGATACGCTCACAATGTATAAGTACAGGTGTAAGTAAAGGGTCTTTTATATGGTTATCCTGTTGATGCCAAAGGTGCATGTGAAAGTGCACTGTCCACTGTGGATTTGTTTTATTGATTTTGACTCCAGAAGTCCCCAAATAGTCAGTTACTAGGCCTATTGAACCTTATTATTTGCCCCATTCTTTTTTTGGAAAGAAAGCTCTTATTTTTGTTACCATTATTAGTGTTCATAATGTTATGACAATAATGATAATGATGATTTTATACTGAATATTCAAGAAATGGAGTAAGTAAGTAGGATTAGGTAGCCCTTGTAATTGACAAAGCTCTTTTCGAAACGTGTATAAACAAGATTAGAAAATAAAAAGCCAGTGAACAATGTATGTACTTGGCATTAATGCAGT
>NC_051407.1:36766215-36766320 GCF_015228065.2 Penaeus monodon
GCATGTGTGCAGGCATACAGAAGACTTACTATGCAAGTAAAAAGTAGTGCTAAAGTATACCTGTTCTTATCTACAAAACTATATATTTTGATTGATGGACTTTTG
>NC_051407.1:36766354-36766837 GCF_015228065.2 Penaeus monodon
GTTAGTTACAACTGTCTCAGATGTATTTTCATACTGAATTTGGTTAGTGCTTCTGGAATCATGATATATGTATGGGTGTGTCTATTTTTAAAAAGGGGAATAGTATACAAAATTATGCATTGTGCTTTGGTGACATCATAAGCTCTCCTGCTCCGACAACAACACCTGAATTATAGCAGACATTTCAGTTAATTCATTATGAATTTTAAATACAGCTAATGTTCTAAACCAATATAACTGTTATTGGAATCATTTTGAAAGGCTCTCATCAAAGTAAAAGCATTGTACTTCCATTAAAGACTCTGTTGCACCAATTATCAAGTGTAATTTTTGGTGTCCAAAAATAATTAGAGAGACACCGGTGTGTTTGTAGAAATAAGTAGGGAGGTGTTCTCTATTAATTTTTGTACAGATATATTGCTCCTGATTTGTGGGAATAGGTAACTCATATGACATATGCTGCATAGAGAAATGTAGTGGATG
>NC_051407.1:36767336-36769613 GCF_015228065.2 Penaeus monodon
GGTTTTGATTGTTGCTTTGAATAGTTTGTTTTAAACACCTGCAGGAGGTTTGATATAGTAATGATGGACCTGTCATCATTTTAGGCCAGATAAGATTCTTTACTATGAATACTTTCTTCTGTAATGTATACACTATACCTTTGTTTACCGTATTCACTGTGGGCTGGTAAAGTATGTATTACCATAGTTAGCATTCAGTAGTTGCTGCTGCAGGTGGTACGTAATTCCATTATATTTTTACTTCTATGCTCATAAAAGTTCTTATTAGCAGAATGTAGATGTCTACACACATTCTATAAGTATAATTACTATTTGCTTATTTTCTCCCATCTTTTTTTGATAGCTCAGTATTTCAGTAACTTACCAATGTATGGATTTTTCACAAAACCAGCTGAAATGGTAGCATGGTCAATAGGTGCCAGTCAGTTGCATGCAACATAGCTCACTCAGCTGATGGCAAAATAGTAGTTTAGTACCATTACCATTAAAAGTATTGTTAGTTTCTTATTTTATTGATGATGATTCCATCTCTTGGGAAACTGTTTAAAAGTTACCATGTGTTTTGAAGCTGTGTATGTACAGAATGTGTTTCTGGTTAGTAAAATCCAGTTATGGGTGCTCTCAATTTTTATTTAATATAGAACATTGCCTTGTTATTGTAAAACAAAAACATGTTTAAGTCATATAGAAGGAAAGGGTCATTTGTATATCATTGTTTTGTGTGATTGATTTATTTTTCAAATATTTACTGAAAATTTGGGCTTGTATATAAAAATAGGCCAGATGTTAGCGCCTTCATTATTTGTTTGGAAGAGATACATTTTTATCCATGTTGACTAGCTGCGTATTGTTTCCAATTTGTAGTTCCTTATTAAGCATGGGGAGCTTACATTCATAACAGTACTTTTGGATATTTTCCGTTTTACTTGATTTTTTTCCTCAACATATTCTGACTGCCTGGCATGTATGGAACCCATCTTTTATGTATGCAAATTTTTGAGTCCCTTCCATCATACTTCAGGTTATTTTCAGAATGCTGTTCCAAGCCAACAGGTTTTGTAAAGTTTTTGAGCTTCCACAAGAATAACAAGAAAAGCTCATGGTGAATTTTCACCACCTATAAATGTGCATCCTGTTTATTACCCTAGGGTGGCCAGGGATGTGACTGCATCCCTGCTGATGCCTCCACCACCCCCTCCCCCTCTGGCCGAGTCCCTGCAGGGTGCTGGGGGGAACAACCGAGGGAGAGAGGAGAACCCAGACCACGGCCTCAAGAGACAAAGATCATGTAGCCCGCAAGGTTTGTACCCACTCATGTATCTACTCTCTCAACAGAAGTGTTGGGGCTCCATCTGGGTGAGAAGTGGAGCTGAGCATAACTGTGGTTACAGATTTCCTGATTTCACCCGAGAAGGCTAGGAGCATGCTGAAGAATTTGTATCATGTATTAAGAATCTTTTTTACCTCCCTCAACTCATGATCACTTTCTTCTCCATGAAAATCTCTGAACAGACTTTCCTAATGCTGATACCTTTTGCACCCTTCAGGCAGTTGTTATGGTTTTATATTTCCTCTTTTAGGACATTATCATCACCCTTTACAGAATTTTAAGCATGTATTAGTTGTTTTTTATGGCAGCCTCTGCCAGCTGACAAAATTTTTTCATCCTCGATATCCCCACTAAATGTATATCCTGTCATTTCAAGGAGCTGCTTCTATATTGTTTAACATGTATCCCAACATTATGAGGAGCTGCTTATTTATTATGTATTGTTGCTCACCACATTGAGGAGCTGCTTGTATTTTACTAAACATGTCCCAACACTGCGAGGAGCTGCTTGTATATGAATCTAGCATTACATTGTAGTATGACTAGCAATAAGTAGTGAAATCTGAAACTTCTATTATTCTATTTGATAGGAAAGTAAATATTTATTTTCTGAGATATTTTCAGGTATGCAGATATGCTAGTGTCATCCAGTTTCATCAGAGCTTTTTATTTAAAGTAAAATTAACTTTTAGACTGACTCATTTTTTCCCATTTTATTTCAAATCAGATTCTATCTCTCTTAGAAACCTATTATAGGTTTCTTTAAACCCTTTTTTAATTTTTAATAAATTTATATTTATTTTGACTGTATCAGATGGAGAGCATTAAAAAGTATAGGGCCTTCCATTGTTTACAATGTAACCTTTCATGTCAAGGCTCAGGCAACATAGGCACATTGTATCCATGAGCAACAATCTTTCAGCTGTGTCTGATGCAGATGTCATGGC
>NC_051407.1:36769754-36769973 GCF_015228065.2 Penaeus monodon
GCAGGCCAGAGTGCAAAAGTTAGCTTTTCTATCCTTAGGTTTACTTTTAGAAATCCTTTATGTATTCAATTATGAAATTACTAAAGCAGATTATTCCTCTAGACAGTATCTTTTATTACACAAGCAGAACATTCCAAAGCTAAACAGCAGGTCATCTCAATCTAGCAGGGGGCTATTTGTCTCTTTCTCAATTTTCAGATTTACTTACTGCATTCTGGT
>NC_051407.1:36770024-36770356 GCF_015228065.2 Penaeus monodon
TTTGCTTGTTTCTTTGTTTTTCACATTTATTTTCTATGTAGTTCCAGACTGAACAGTTACTGTGATTGGAGCAAAGCCTAAATTTGAAATGTCACTGTCAAATTCTTCACCTAGGAAAGTCATGTATGTTTGTCCTTAGATCTGTGTAGTGTTGCCTTGAGGGATGTGAGCAGAGCAGCAGTAACCCACAAGTGCATATTTGCTGTTTTTCCACCATTCAAAATGTCTCCTTCATTCTCTCTTTAGTTTTGTGATTTATTGCAAAGTTTATTTTTGTCAGGTTTGCTTCTGTATTGGCCGAACAAATTAGCTCCTCCCGCAATTTTTAAGTA
>NC_051407.1:36770452-36770945 GCF_015228065.2 Penaeus monodon
CTGTCTTTATCATATACATGTTTCACCCTTCTGTCTCTGTGAAAATTGGCATCATGTTTTAAGGCTCTGATCTTAGTAACCTGGAGTCTTCTATACCACACATTCTCATTTAGGTACTTTATCTTACCCTAGATGAGAGAAAGTCAGCCAGGAGGTCCAGCAGCGATTCGGGTGAGGAGACATGTTTTGCCGTTGTTACAAGTGTAAATTGATTATCAAGGCCTTTGCTAGTGTTTTTGAAAAATGTGCTGGTATTCTTATAGTTGTTGTTAAAAGTCCTACCAATCTACCTCACTAGTACTCCTGTGATAAAAGATATTTTAAGTAAAAAAATCTAGCAGAGGATATGGATCATCAGTATACATTAGCTGTTTCAGTGTGATATTTGCTGTTCGAGTCTTGTTCTCTTTTTCTCCTACTTTGTGTTTTCCTTCATCTTGGTATCTTTAATAATTTATCCTTTGACATCTTTATTTTCCATTTCCTCCCCCTC
>NC_051407.1:36775012-36775289 GCF_015228065.2 Penaeus monodon
ATTAAGAGAGAGAGAGGAGAAGGGGGAGAAATAAATTTAAATATAATATATATAAAAAATAATAATATATATTATATAAATTTATATTTATATAATAGGGGGGGAATTATATTTAAAAAATATTATTTTTATATTTTATTAAATTTTATAAAATTTTTAAATGTAAAAAATATATAGGAAAAATTTAGATAAAAATTTTAATTTAAGAATAAATATTATTTATTATATAATATTTTTTTTATAAATATTATATAGAAATTTTTAAATAGATTAAAAT
>NC_051407.1:36775382-36776381 GCF_015228065.2 Penaeus monodon
AATTTTTATAAAGATATTTATATGTATAAAAAATATATTTCAATATTTATATAAAAATTTTTTTAAATTTTAAATTTATAAATATTTATTATTAAAAATATATAATAATTTTTATATGTATATAATATAATTATATTTGTTTTAAAATCCAACAAATGGGGGTGTTAAATATAATTCAAATAATTTTTAAAATATATATAAAATATTTATATATAATTTTAATCTATAATATAAAATATATATATTATAAAAAATTTATAGTATATATATATTTTTTAAATTTTAAAATTATAATTATTTTAAAAATATAAAAATTTTTTTTTAAAAATATTTGGGGGTTGTGTGTGTGTGTTTTTAAATCAACATACATTTTTTAAATAATTTAAAAAAATTTTATATTTTTATATAATAAAATAGTAATAAATATTTATTATAAATATAAAATAAAAATATATTATAAAATAAATATATATATATATTTTAATATTTTATATATACAATTTTTTTTTTTTATATAAAATTAATATATCATTTTTTATATATATATTTTTATAAAAAACATTATAAAAATTTTTGGAAAAATAAAATATATTTTGGTTTATATATGTAAAATATATATATATTATTTAAAAATATATATATATATATATATATATTATATATATATATATATAATACAATAAATATAAAATTTAATTTATAATTTTATATAAATAATATTATAAAATTTTATATATATATAAAATTATATATAAAATATATATATTAACAAAATATAATTTTATTACATAAAATATATTATATTATATATAAAAATATATATATATATATATAAAAATTTAATAAAGGACAATAATTTTAAAATTTTTATATAATATAAATTAAATATATATACCCACAGAAAAGGATATTAATAATATAATAAAAATAGTAAATAAGAATAAAATATACTAAATAATATAGAATAAATAAAATTGGTATAATATTAAGAAAAGTTTA
>NC_051407.1:36781596-36781874 GCF_015228065.2 Penaeus monodon
AAAGATTTTAAAAAGGGAGGGAGGGAGGGGGATATAAATTCAAAAAATAAGATATATGAATTTTATATTAAAAAAATATACGAAAGAGATATTATAGAAAAAAGATAGAGAATTTGTTAATATATAATAGAGCGAAAGAGAGATAGAAAATGGGGAAGTTAGAGGATGGGGAAAAAGAAGAGAGATGGAAAAAAAAGAGATAGGGGTATAAAATTTTTAAAAGGGATATAGAGAAGGAGAGAAGAGAGAAGGAGATAGTATATTTTATATAGATATTA
>NC_051407.1:36782138-36784938 GCF_015228065.2 Penaeus monodon
AGGGGTTTTAAAAAAATTTTAAAAAATAAAATAGAGGAAAAGATAATCAGAGAGGGTATAGATAAGAGACAAGGGATAGAGAGGGTAGGGGAAGAGGAAAAAGAACAAGAAAAAAAGAGGAATAGAAAAGAAGAATAAAAAAAGGGGGTAAGTGAAAGAGGGTTTGAAAATGAAGGAGGGAAGAAGATAGGAAATTATTTTTGGGGGATATATAGGAAAGGGGAAAATAAGAGGAGATATAGTAATTTTAATAAGAGGTGTATATTAATATAGGGAGGTAGAAAATAATATAAGTATAAGTATTATTGTAGAGGATAGAAATAATATAGTAAAGTAAAATATAAGGGTAGAATAAAGAGATGAGGGAAAAATGGGTTTTTATATAAAAAGATAGATAGAGGAAAGGGGAAAAAGAGAGGGGAAAAATTTTGGAGTGGAAAATTAGGAGAGAGGTTTTAAAATAGAAAATAGAATAGAAGAAAAAAAGAGTAGTATAAAAATATAGGGGGGTAAATAAAAGATTTTGGATAATAAAATATAGATAAAGAAAGGGGGATATAAAAATCTGATATATAAATATAAAAGAAAATATATAAGGTAGATATAGATAAGATATATTAAATAGAAAATAAGAAATATTAAAATAAAAAAATAACTTAAAATATTATATTTATAAAAGGTGAAATAATAATATAAAATAGAATAAATATAGAAGGGGTTATATGATATAATTTTAATAGTAAGAGAAAAGGAAAAAGAATTTTTATAATAAATATAAAGAGAAATATATTTTAAAATAGGGATATAGAAAAGCGAAAAATATAATATATGAAATATAATTTTATATGAGATTATTTTAAGATAAAATATATATAAATAGTTAATATTAAATAAATAAGGGTTTTAATTTTATAAGATTTTAAAATATGGGGATATATATAAAAGGATAATAATTAAAAATACAAAAAATATATAGTAGATTAATTAAAATATATAAAAAATATTATATATATAAATAAAAAATTTTAGGATGGTAAAAAATATGAGATAAGGGTTATATTTAAAATTAAAAAATATATAATATCAAAATATTATTTTATTTTATATATTAATATTATATTTATAAAATAAAAGTTTAAAAATTTTATATTAAAAATATATAAGGGATATATTATAAATTTTTTGGTATAGGGATATTAAATATATATTTTCTAAAAATATAAGGGGAAAATATATATATAAAAATATATAATAAAATAATACATATAGGGAAAAAAATTATATTATTTTATAGTAAAAATATTAAAATTATTATAAATATTGATATAAAAATTAAAAATTTTTATTATTAAATTTTAAAGATGAGAAAATAAATTAAAATATTAATAATAAATAGGGGAAAATATTTTATAGAAATAATATTATATATATATATTAATTTAAAATATTATAAAATAAAAATTTTATATATTATATAATATATATAATATTAATAATTATTGTTGGTATATAATATATAAATATATATTAAAATATATTTTAATATATTATATATGTATAATATAATTAAATATTTTAATTATAGATAATTTTAAAAATAAAAATTTATATATATTAAGTATATATATATTTTATTTTTATATAAAATATATTATAAATAATATATAATTTTAATATATATATATATAAGGTAGATGTATATATATATATAATATAAAATATTTTTTGAATTTTATATTTTAATTTTTATATATATTTTAAATATATATTAAAATAATTTTTTTTTTGATATAATATTTTAATTTTAAAATATTTTTATAATTTTTATATATATATATATATATATAATATATATAAAAATATTAATATATATTTTAGTATAAAATATATATATATATAATTTTAAAATATATATATATAATATATATTAATTTTATATATATAAAATTTTAAAATATAATATATATAAATTTTAAAATTTGGATATATTTTATTAATAATTTTTAGTATATATATTAAAATAGTATAGTATAATATTTTATCTAAAAAAGATTATATATATTGAATATAAAATATAAAATTTATATTAAAATATATATATTATATATATATATAATTTGGGTTTTGATAATATATAAATTTAAATGATATATTATATTAATATGTAAATATATATATAAAAATATATTTGGATTAAAAAACATATATAATATATGATAATGTATATATATAAAAAATATTATATAGAAATTTTATAAAAATATTTTTATATATATAATAATTATATAAGATATATAAAATATTTTAAATTAAAATATAATAAAGTAATAAAATAAAATATTATATAGATAATATATAATATATTATATATTTAAATTATATATTTTAAATTTTAAAATAGTATATATTTTGTTATTTTATATGTATATTTAATATATGTTTTTGTATATAAAATTATAAAATATACATATATTAAATTATATATTTTATTTTATATTTTATTATTTTATATTAAAATATAAAAATAAAATTTTATAATTTTTTATGTATATGGATAAAATTTTATATGTAAATATATATATTGTATTATTTTAAAAAATATATTTTTCTATAGTATATTATATATAAAGATATGTAAATATTGTATTATATTTTAAAGTTATATATATTTTAAAATATAAAAATATATATATATAATTTTTTAAAAAATTTTGGGGGTTTTTTGGGGGTGTGTGGGGTATTTTATTTATAATTAATGAAATGTAAGAAAAATGTTTTATATTATATATAAATAATGTTT
>NC_051407.1:36785000-36785467 GCF_015228065.2 Penaeus monodon
AAATTTTTTTTAAAATATACTATATATAATATATATAAATATATGAATATTATATTATAAATATGGTAAAAATTTTAAATTATACTCCCCCAAAAAATTAAAATACAAAAATTTACAAAAAAAAAAAAAAAAAAAACAAAAAAAAAAAACAAAAAATTAAAACAAAAAAACAAATTTTGAAAAAAAAAATAAATCCCAAAAAAACCCAAAAAAAAAAAAACAATAAAATATATGTTTTATGTAATATTATAAATAAAAGGGAAAAAAAAGGGAAAAAACTAATTATTTTCTATAAAATTATATATATATAAAAGTAATATATAAAATTTTTTTATATATTAAATTTTATTAAAAAATTTTAATTTTAAAAATTGATTTTTATATTAAAATATATATATATATAAAATAATAATATAAACCAAACCCAAAAACCGGTTTTTTTGTTGGGGGTTGTTGTGTTTATATGT
>NC_051407.1:36785604-36785886 GCF_015228065.2 Penaeus monodon
ACACACACACAAAAAACCCCAAAACCCCCACACACACACACACACACCCCAAACACAACATTTCAACAACAAAAAAACCACCACAAAAAAAAAAATTTACCCAAACAAACAACAAAATTTTAAAAAAAAAAAAAAATTGAAAAAAAATAAAAAAATCCCCAAAAATAAAAAAAAAAATAAAAGATATAATATATTAATTAATATTATTAAAGAAAAACACACCCCATTTTAAAAAAAATTTTTTGGGATTTAACATAGCAATTAAAATAATAAAAGATATAA
>NC_051407.1:36785918-36786178 GCF_015228065.2 Penaeus monodon
AAAAAACTTTTTATAATGTTTTAATAATTGTAATAAATTTAATTTATTAAATTTTAACAAACCCCAAAACCCGGTAAAAATAACATTCAACCCTTAAAATTTTTGTGTGTTTGGATTTGTGGAATTTTCAATAAAAATAGGCCCAAACCATTTTTATTTTTAGAAATTTCATATAATTAAAATTTTAACCCACACATTTTAAACTCAAATAAACATCCCAAAATAACCCACAAAAAATACGGAATTTAAACAAATTTGGA
>NC_051407.1:36786253-36788253 GCF_015228065.2 Penaeus monodon
AAGGGGGCCAAAAATTTTAACAAAATTTTTTATAGGGTTTAAGGGGGCCGGCCCGTAAGGGGAAAATAAGGGGTAAAATTTTGGGCCTTTTGAAAATGGGGCCAACCCCAAACCATAAATTATTAATCCCCCCCTTTTAAAAAAATTAAAATATATAAAAATGGGTGGGGACGGGGGGGGGGAAGAATCATTTAAAAATTAAAAATAATAATATTAATTTTTTAATATGTAAAAAACCCACTTTTCCAAATTTTTGGGGTGGGGAAAAACATAAGGGGTTAAAATTTTTTAAAGATCCTTTTAATTGTTGTGATTTTATTTTTTTGGGAAGTATTTATGTGTGTTTAAAGTTGGGAATAGGGAAAATTTTTAAAAATTTATTAAAAATTTGGTTTAAAAAACCCAAAATACCAAGGGCTGTTGCAAAAAAATAAGTAAGGAAATGTTTAAATTAAATTGGGGTAAGTTAAAAAAGTAAATATTTTTCCAAAATTTCTTTTTTGAACCAAGCATTGTGATTAATCCCCAAAAAAATTAGTTAAAAACAAAAATTCCAAAAATTTAAAAAAATTTTTGACAATTAAATTAGTTTAAAGTTTAACAACGGCCCCGGGAAATTTTTAATTTTCGTTTTAAAATTTTAAAACCCGGGGTTGGGGGAAATTTTAATGATTTTTTTATTTTTTGGCCCAAAATTTGGGAGGGGAAACCAAAAATTTTTTAAGGGGACCTTCCCAAAACCCCGAGGTCCTTTTTTCTTCCCTTTAAATTTCCAAGGGAAAGTAAAGGGGCAACCCCGGGGGGCGGGAGCGGGGAAAATTTTTCCGAAGGGGGACCCTTGGGGAAAATTTTCCCGGCCCGGGCACAGGGCCCAAAAAAATGGGACCCGTGACCTTTTTGGGGCGGGGAAAAATGCCTTTGGGGCCCTACTTTAGGGGGTGCCAGGGGGGGCCCCCCCCCTTTTCCCCCCAATGGGGGCCCCCTGGAAATTTTAAAGGGAAAAGGGCCCCCCCAAAAAACACTTAAAAAATGGAATAAAGGGCCAAAAGGGGATGGGTAAAACCGTAGGGGGCGAGGTTTTGGGGTTTCCCAAAAACCAAAAGGGGAAATTTTAGGCCTTTTTGGGGGGCTGGGGTTTAAAAAACGGGGGGTTTTTTAAACCCCAAAATAAAAAAATTTTTTATTTTAAGGCGAAATTTCCAGGAGCCACTTTTTCCTTTACCCCCCGTGGAAAACAAAAAGGGCCCCCAAAATTTTTAAAGGGTAGGTTTGAGTGGTTGGGGAATTTACAATTGGGAAAATTCCCCTTTTGCCTGTATTTTTTGTGGGTTTAAAAATTACAGTTGGGGTAGAAAGGAAGGTTTTTTTCAAAGGTTTTATTGGAAAAAACTTCCAAATTTTTAAAAATTAGGGGAAAGATTCCCTTCAAATCCCCAAATTGGCAAAAAAAATTTGGTTTGGAAGAATTAAATTTTCTTTGGGTTAAAGGAAAGTTTTGAAGGATTTCTAAAAGAAAGTTTTTGGATTTGGGAACCCGAAGCAGGGAATAATCCTGAAAAAGGGGATTTTTGGGGGCCCAAAAAATGAAGGGTTTTCCTTTCCCGATCAAAAAGGACCTTTTAATTTCATAGGGGAAATTTAAGGAATAACCCCAAATTTGCAGCATCCCCCCCCGGGGTTAAAAGGGGTGGGGTTTTACCACCATGGCTGGGTGGGGAACCCCAGAAATTCAAAACTTTTTTTTTCCTGGGCCCCCAATTTTTTGGGTTTTCCTACCCAAAAAGGATTTTTGGGGTTTTTTTTACCATGGCAAACCTTAGGGTTAAAACAAGAAAATTTTTCCCCATTTCCCCCTTACTATTCCGGATAAAAAAGCCGGGTCCAGGGCCCCCGGTGGGGGGGGGCCCCTGGGGCGCATTTTCCAAACCGAAGGTTTTAACAAGTTTTTTTTCCCTGGGGGCCCCAGTGGCCCTCAAAGGGGGGCCTGCTGAGAAAGGGGC
>NC_051407.1:36788515-36788692 GCF_015228065.2 Penaeus monodon
CCCAAAGGTTTCCCTTAAAGGGGGGAAAATCCTTGCTGAAAGGAAGGGGGTTTTAAAAAAGGCCCCCATTTCTTGGGGGTAAAACGGGGGGCCTTTCCCCCCCGCGGCCTTTAAAACCAAAAAAACCCCCCGAAAGGGAAAGCTGAAAACCCCCCGGGGCAAATTTTAAATTAACTT
>NC_051407.1:36791477-36791648 GCF_015228065.2 Penaeus monodon
GGGAGGGGCGTACTTCCCCGGGGGACAACGCGTAACGGTGCAATTACCCCCTCAATTATGTCGAAAGGAGGGAACGAGGGAAAATGACCGACCATGAACTATTAGAGATTTTGAATATTTTGATGAATTTGAGCAGATGATCCTGATTTTTAAATATAGGCAACCCATAAT
>NC_051407.1:36791894-36792158 GCF_015228065.2 Penaeus monodon
TTGCCCCACCTTTTTCTTGTGGGGGGAAGAAAACATAGCGCAGTGTGGAATTTGATGAATAAATTTCATATTAGATTTTATACCAAAATGAAGAAAATTTGGGGTACTTCGCATACCAGCGGTAGCAATTTTTATATAGGAATTTTTCAATATATTCAACCATTTTAGGCCAATACTTAAAAAAAATTCCAATGGGGGAAAAATTTTACTTTCGTCCCGACATTCGATCCCCGAGCACCCAGCCCGATGCAAGTTACCAAATAC
>NC_051407.1:36808892-36808977 GCF_015228065.2 Penaeus monodon
GTTAGAGTTTGTGCTTTTGTGGACTCAGTCAAGACACTAGCGGATGCGGAATGAAATGCAGGTCTGCAAGATGCTAAGGTGAAGA
>NC_051407.1:36809690-36809896 GCF_015228065.2 Penaeus monodon
ATGCACAATAACAGAAGACGGGAACCAGAATTACATTAAATGGGATTATCTTACATTTGGCAACATACGTTCACCATTATAAATATTTTTTACCGATTAAATACAGATACAATTGCACTTTTTTCTTCCACATTAACTTTTTTATGCTAATATTTATGGGAAAGTAGTGTATATACAAAATTATTATATTATTTAATACTGATATC
>NC_051407.1:36810094-36810362 GCF_015228065.2 Penaeus monodon
CTAATCTGAGGATATCATAGGCAGCATAACTTTCGTCGATATGACAGTAATCTTAAGGCACTGGGAGTGATGAACAAGAACAACTCGGCCACTACGCAGAGTAAAAGGAGGCTCAGAAGAGAAAACAATCTAGCCACAATTGTGCATGACGAGGGCAAAACAATCCACACCGCCACCTCCAGAACCAGGACAGAGGTGCACGAGGCGAGGCCAAAGCCACTGCAAGGTGCATGACGCCATCGTAGTGCGGCTATACATACATTGTTCC
>NC_051407.1:36813379-36814415 GCF_015228065.2 Penaeus monodon
AGTAATGGTAACTCGGACAAGCAGACGACCCCTCACCTTCCGGTCACGGTTCGGATGTAACCTAATTAGTCACATGTAAACATACCTTGTGTCCTGGGTCATGTACATTCCATGTAAAGCATATTAGACATTTAATCAAAGATATAAAACCGATCATATATTTTGATAAGAATATGAAACGAATGTATTCTATCTGATAGATATTAGTAATCTAAGTCAGTCACAAAGTCACTGGTCTAAGGGGATATATAATAAAAATACCTGTATCGACTGAAACAGGAACTAGTTATTCAAAGAATATAAAATTAGAATCACAATTTTATGGAAGACAATGCGATAAGGAAATGAAATACTATGCACCAGAAAATTAATTTATTGAAAAATAACTAAAATTAGATATGAAACATGTCAAATCAAAGGGTCATAAAAAACTGGATTACCACATTTTATGGAAGACAATGAAAAGATTTCGACTCGATAGTTAATTTATTTGATAGATTTTTAGTAGCTAAATCAAGTAAACTAGCAAAAAGGATATATTATTTTAGAGATACCTCGTAATCAACCAGAAACATGTCAAATACCCACCCACCCCGTAATCTCCTTCGCCATGCCCAAACTATCTTATAAACAGGAGCCCCCCCTTCCTCCCTTGCCAAGGAAGTATGCGACAGTTGCATGACAGTATACATTAGTCTATCTATTAACAGCATTATTCGCAGAAATAACACAAACTTTAGAATGTTAATACCCCACAAACCAGTGCTAAAAAACTATTTAATATATAATGTTTCCTGAAGAAGGAAGAAACGCCACACACTCGCTAAATAAAATATGCACTATTGATAATTCTGTGAAATGTATCCTCATCCTTCGATAGTGAGAGGGTGGGAAAATATATAAACTGGCCATGTGAAATTTACTTTTTAAAAATTAATTATATGTGATAAGTAATCAGGTGGTGATAGGGCAACGGCAGGTAGGGGGACCTCTACTTGTTTTAAATACAGGCTTTGCTCGCTCTCTACAGCATAGG
>NC_051407.1:36814864-36814976 GCF_015228065.2 Penaeus monodon
TGTTCTTCATTTCCTTTCCCGCATTTTGACCTCTTCTAGCTCGTGCCTTCATTCCGTCCTCTTTCCCCCCCCCAGAGTTAATACATATGTTGTTGCATGAGTCTTTGTCCAT
>NC_051407.1:36815004-36815601 GCF_015228065.2 Penaeus monodon
AAGTACATGAAAGAAATGAATGTGTATTTACTTCAGAAAACATTTAAAGATTATTTTTCATAGCCAATCAATGATTTTTCTTTCTCTCAGTATTCCCTGTGTAATATACATGGATCTTTCATTTATTTCATTGCAAGGGAAAGGTAACATTTTGGGTAGTTGTATACAGTGCCATGTCCCCATTACTCCAGCCACTCATAGCACCCACAAAGATCCCCAAATTATGAACTAAATTTCTACTTTTCCTTCATCAAATTGGATTTACTCTTCTTGTGACATTTATTGCAATGCATTGTTGTGGCATTTGTTGCAATGGAGTTTTTTATTATCTGACACTATTTTTTTTTTTTCCTGCGCAGATTATATAGTGCTCAGTTGGTGTAGTTCTCTCTCTCTCTGTGACAGTTTGATTGGTTTTTCCCAATTTTGTTATTGTCATTATTTTAAATGTGTACCAAAATATCAAGTTTTTTTTAACTTCCTCAGTATCAATATGCGGAGGAATTACTATAGAGGGAAAGGGCCTATTTAGTCGTTTTGACCATTACAGGAAAAGGTTACCTTATACCCTATGGCTGTGTGAACTAGAACTATCCC
>NC_051407.1:36815682-36816357 GCF_015228065.2 Penaeus monodon
CAGACTATGCATACCATGTAGATGCATTGTAAGTAATCTTGTATGGTTTTAGTTATTAATTTTATTATAATGGGAAGGGTTAAAAAGGAAAAACTAATTATTGTTATCTTTTTAAATGCTCCATTTATTTAGCATGTTTGATGCTGTGGAAAAAGAGAATCAAATAATTTCAAAAGTAAATAACAGGAAACATTTACATTGATAGTATAAACTGTTATAAAAATTTGTTTAATGCATTTAACCTCTAAGTTCTGTCATCACATGCACAGTAGAAGCTTTTCTGCCGCCTACCATCATCAGTGTAATGTTGGTATGATTTTAATACTTTTGTATGATGGTGACAATAAAAGAATGGAAGGAAAAACAAGGGTGATGAGTGGTGGTTGGTGCACATGACAAAACTTCAGCTAAGCAATAGTATTATTTTTTCTTATAGTTCATCCCGAAAAAATAAGGATAATATAAAAAAACATTGCTGATAACTGAGGTATCAAAAAATGAAATACTGTTTTCACCAATATTATTTTTGTCATTAATTGCAGTTTGCTAATATATCCATAGAAATAAACTTGGCCACCATGCCCATTGTGTTATGACAAAGATCAAAAATGGTAAATTGCTAGAGGGGACCCTAAGAATAGATTAGAGTAGACACATTTCTCTTATGTAATATCA
>NC_051407.1:36819192-36820049 GCF_015228065.2 Penaeus monodon
TTATTATTATCATGATCCTTGTGAGTGGATGATATTTCTGTCATTGTGCAGGGGTTCTAATTATTACATTGTTTTAATATAAAAAACTAAGTCTGAATTACACAAAACAGAGGTTTAACTTCTAGTTGAAATGTATCAGGACATACGACTGGTTGTTTTTAATAATTATAGTTAGCAGATGTCACAGTTGAAGAGTAACAAATTTTGGTTTAACTTTGATTCCATTGATTGCTTACCTTTTGGATTATTATATGTAGTAATAAAAAAAATGTGAGAAATTACAGTAATTTTAATGTTTTTTGAGGAATGTATCTTCAATTATGAGATGGCATGAAGTTTTATCACAGTAACATAATTACAATTAGGAATTTGCAAACCATAAGCCTAATCTAGACCAGATACATTCTTGCTCAACACTATCTGAAACAGTTGCACAAGGTTACCAATATGTCTTGCAGCTGTTGCAAAACATTTGCCGACTGATTTCACACCCATGTTCCCTTTTTTTGCAACATTTCAACAGTTTCTAAAACTGTAGAGCAACAAATTTGGAATGCTTCTCATTTGCTTAGCAAGTGTATCAGGACAATCAGATACATTGTTGCTCTACTGTTTTTATATAGTATATCTTGGTTTGCACTAGGCTTTATGATATTGTATATTATTATTAAGATACTGACAGTGGGACAGCATATATATCATCATGTCCTCAGTGATCTTATGGTATTATTTTTTGTTTTGCAAAACACTGTCATGTGACCCAGAATGTCCCCTAACCCTGAGGCTTATCTCCTTGAACCCCACCTGTATGGTGTATTTTCTGCAGACCCCCAGCCTAATCTGCATTTGTCGTGATC
>NC_051407.1:36820154-36820376 GCF_015228065.2 Penaeus monodon
CCCTTTCTAGAACTGTTTAATATAAATTTCAACCAAAGTATGCATAACTTTTTATAATCAACTTATGAAGATGAAATGTCTCATATTTTGTTATTAAATTCATTACAGGCAAGTTTTACTTTGAATGATATGGCTTTGTGAAACTTAAACTAGTTTTAGAAGTGCTTTAACACCAGTGTGGTTAGAGGCCAACATCATCTCACCTGTTTATCCATCTCTTAA
>NC_051407.1:36820982-36822822 GCF_015228065.2 Penaeus monodon
ATACTTAGTGCCTTTGGGCTAAGGAATAAGTTGCAACTTAAGTCATGGGGCAGTATATATTACATTCAAGAAATATATTTAGCAGACTGTATATGTTCATGAGGTAAAAATTGAAAAGGGTGATTGTAAGAATTATTTTTTCCAGTTAATCAAATATGAAATTAGTATAGAAGTCAAGTTTTTCAAGGGCCTGGATATAAGGTTTAATTTGTGGGTATACAGTATATCAAGAGTAATTGCTTAATCAACCCATGCTAGTAAGATAGAGAGAAGGGTAAAATGTTTTAAAAACATACACAGTATTTTTTGTTTTTTCTGTCTCATCATTAACAGTGTTCTGTCCAAATCTAATTTTGCTGTGATATGTTGATGAACTGCTTACTGTATAAAATTCATCAATAGAAAAGTGATGAAGTGGCAAATGATTGCTACAGCCTTTGGCATTTGTGCTTTGGCAAATGCCAGCTATTTTCACCATGTATCTTCTGGCAGTATAGAGTATGTACTGCTTATGTGATGGTTAATCAGCAGGAATTCCAAAACTCTTATCTAGCCAGAGTATATGTGAAGCAGGTTTGATGGTCTTTTTGTGAACATCATAAATCTGGGGGGGCTCCCCAAAATTTAGCAAAATCCCAAAAACGATAGGTTTCAAAACGCCCCCTAGGAAATATTGAAGTAAATGATAGGCTTTACTTTTTCTTAAATGATTTTTAATTTAAAATTTAAAAACCCCGGTCGTGTGATTAAAGGGTGCATGTAGGGAAATTTTTTATCATTTAAAGCCAAGATTAGACTTTTTGGGAAAGCTATTCCCAAATGCTTCTAATTTCTAACTTGATGGTGACTATGGGCAGTGCCTTTGGGGCCTGGTTTAGAGGGTTAACCCCAAACCCTGCGGGATATCATCCCCAAAAAACATGGTAGGCCCCCCCTCATGCAGGTGAAGTCTGTGCTTTTATGTACAGGAATTTGCTGTGATTGGCAAGCTAAACGTTCTTTTTCTTTTTTCATTGAGGAGAAATAGCCCTGCAAAAAGGGCTTAAACTTCTTTTTTTGCCCCCTTGTAAAAAATTTTATATATAAAATGACCAAGAGTATAGAGAGGGGGTAATTTTATGTTTGGGCCAAATTTTTTATTTTTACCCCATTGGTTGACTTACATGCCCCCCAGTGTGCTGGGCCCTTTTGTTTTAAACTGGTCAAGTGGCCCCTGCTTTTGAGATTTATTTTTTTTTTTATATGTTTTCTCGAAAACTAAAACTGCAAATAACCTGATAAAAAAAGGAAGGGTTAGGCCAAGGTTTTTTACTTCTGTGTCTCATGAGCAACAACTGTAGCCTTCTTAGACCTAATTTGTCAAGGAAACTGTCTTAAAATATAAATGAATTATGTCGGAAAGTGACAAATATATGGTTTACATTTCTTCAGTAGTGAGAATGACTCGATGGAGGAGAATTTAACTGTCGTCAACAATGTTGCAGTTTGCTTTTTAAGACCATGATTAATAATTTCAATAGTTATGTTTAATTATATATACTAATAATGAGAATATTAGTCTTAATGTCTACAATATTGATAATGATGACAGCATGAAAAAGAAAAACTTCAATATTAATTTTACTATTACTGTTAACATAAATGCTAATTCTGATAATGATACAAAATTGTTATTGATTATATTGATAATGATAGTGATCGTAATGAGAGCATTGATGATATTAAGAATAGCGTACTATCAATAATAAATATGATACTGTGTATAATATTTAAAGATCATAAAATTCTTGTAAGTCTTGTTATTAATGTCAGTGGTTAAGTTCAGAACCACCAAATTTGG
>NC_051407.1:36822915-36823679 GCF_015228065.2 Penaeus monodon
CAAAGTTTTTAAAGGGAATGCTAGGACATTCCAGAAAATATTCATTACTGATGACTAGAAAAAATTAAAAATAACAATTATTATACTGGTAATGATAAAATGATAATGGTATTCAGAAAAGTAGTCATGATTGAAAGTATTAATAATTATTTAAAATGACATTTACATTGCTATAATGATGTTAAGAGTTTTTTTTTAAAGATAGTAATATTCATGATTATAATGTTTATAACATTAATAATAAGGATTGTCACTGATGATAATTAAAATATTGATGATTATAGTAAAGATTATGAAAGTAATGGTATGAGCAAAAAAGGGGAAAAGTAATGATAACAAGAAGATAATGGTTATGATAATAGTACCCTTTTAGCATGTTCACTTTGACAAGGAGAATCCTCTTGAACAAAATCACTATAGTATGTATGATTTTTAGTTGGCACCAAAAAAATAACAAAACTAGTAATAACCCCATGAGGCATTTTTTGCCCTGGGGTTTGTTCCAGATTTATCAAAAAAAGGTAGACCCCATTTTTGTAGGAAGTTTAGAGATCAAAAGTTTTTCTTTTCTTAGTACTCGTAGCGGAAATATAAACTTGATAAGAATCAGAATGCAGAGGGGAATTTTACGAGGTGGGAACCCCCATTAAAATTTTCCTCTTCTTTTCGTCCCTTTTATCCTGTTACTTTTTATCTCGTTTGATTATGATGAATTGCGTCTATTTTTTTTATCTTGATTTTTTTTTAAAAAATTTTTTTATGCC
>NC_051407.1:36823772-36824499 GCF_015228065.2 Penaeus monodon
AAAGTATGAAATGAAGGAAAAATTTCTGTCATTCTAAATAAATAAAAAAAATAACCTAGTTGCAGTTTGTTTTGATGTTATCTATGAGGAAAACAACCCTTGTTCCATTGGTTTTTTTATTTGGGGAAACCCAAATTTTATCACATAATAAAATGAGAAGAGAAAGCATATAAAGGGTAAAATTTAGAAAAAATTTTTCTAAAGATAGGACATGAAATACAGACTTTTTTAAATTTTATTATTTTTTTTTATGAATCCTTTGATTGATTTTAAATAATACACCTTTTTAAATTTTCAGCAGATGCTATTTCCCAGATTTCAAGTGAAACAGTGGAGACATAAGAAAGAAAATTTAAACTAATGAAATCTTATTTGTGAAGGGTTAGCAGAGGTAAATATCCAGGTTTAAAATCCGTTGGTTTGCACTCATTACTCGCTTCATTGTCTTTGGCTGTTTTTTTGTGTAATCTGTTAATGAGTATATCTTTGTCAAAAATTTATGAAAAAAACATTCTAAAAACGGCTCTCATGTTTGATTTATGAATGGTTTGGGACCATGGGAGTATATTTAAGTCTATGTTTCCCAAATGTTTTAGTGTGAAACCACACAAATGTTTCGATTAGTGTTCTTAAGGGGTGGAATGCTCAATAGTCCTTCAAGGGGTTTTGTGATTTATTGATGTTTTTTTATTTTTAAAAAAAACCTTACTATTCCCAAAAAAAAAAA
>NC_051407.1:36825914-36826157 GCF_015228065.2 Penaeus monodon
GCTTCCAATAATAAGTTTAAATGCCAATAACAGAAAAGGCCAGAATTACTTTAAAATGGGATTATTTTTTACTTTTGGGCAACATACTTTTCACCATTATAAAATATTTTTACCGAAAATACAGATACAATTGCATTTTTTTTCTTCCACATTAACTTTTTTTGCTAATATTTATGGAAATAGTGTATATACAAATTTTTTAAAATTTTTTAATCTGATATCGCAGGTATTTAAAAGTTTTGG
>NC_051407.1:36826302-36826582 GCF_015228065.2 Penaeus monodon
CACTATATCATCATCATCTAATCTGAGGATATCATAGGCAGCATAACTTTCGTCGATATGACAGTAATCTTAAGGCACTGGGAGTGATGAACAAGAACAACTCGGCCACTACGCAGAGTAAAAGGAGGCTCAGAAGAGAAAAAAATTTTACCCCCTTTGCGACGGGCAACAAACACACCGCCACCTCCAGAACCAGGACAGAGGTGCACGAGGCGAGGCCAAAGCCACTGCAAGGTGCATGACGCCATCAGGTAGTGCGCTAATACCATACAAGTTGTCC
>NC_051407.1:36829708-36830755 GCF_015228065.2 Penaeus monodon
AGTAATGGTAACTCGGACAAGCAGACGACCCCTCCCCTTCCGGTCACGGTCGGATGTAACCTAATTACGTCACATGTAACATGACCTTGTGTCCTGGGTCATGTACATTCCATGTAAGCACTATTAGACATCTTAATCAAAGGATCATAAAACTCGATCATATATTTTGCAAAGAATATGAAAAGAATGTATTTACTCTGATAGATATTAGTAATCTAAGTCAGTAACAAAGTCACATGGTCTAAGGGATATATAATAAACATACCTTGTATCGACCTGAACCAGAACATAGTTTATTCAAAGAATCATAAAATTCGATCACATATTTTATGAAGACAATGCGAGAAATGAACTTACTTATGCACCAGACAAATTAATTTATTGAAAAATAACTAACATTAGATATGAAACATGTCAATCAAAGGGTCATAAAACTGGATTACACATTTTATGAAGACAATGAAAAGATTTTAGACTCGATCGTATATTTATTATGATAGATTTTAGTAATCTAAATCAAGTAACTAGTCAAAAAGGATATATATTTTAGAGATACCTCGTCATCAACCAGAACTACATGTCAAATACCCCCCCACCCCCGTAATCTCCTCGCCAGCCCAAACCTCTCCTTATAACAGGAGCCCCCCCTTCCTCCCTTGCAAGGAAGTTATGCGCCCGTTGCATGACATTATACATTAGTCTATCTATTAACAGCTCATTATTTCGCAAGAAATAACACAAACTTTATGAATGTTAATACTCCCCACAAACCACGTGTAAAACTATTTACATAATATCATGTTTCCTGAAAGAATGGAAACGCACACACTCGCTAAATAAAATATGCACTATTGTAACTTCTGTGAAATGTATCCCTCATCCTTCGATATGAGAGGGTGGAAAATATATATAAACTGGCCATGTGAAATCTTACTTTTTAAAAATTAATTATATGTGATAAGTAATCAGGGTGATAGGCAACTGCAGGTAGGGGGACCATCTACTTGTTTTAACATACAGGCTTTTGCTTGCTCTCTACAGCATAGG
>NC_051407.1:36835887-36836581 GCF_015228065.2 Penaeus monodon
TCTACAGCATAGGTACTTTTTTGCCAAGTGGTTATGGAGAATTGTCTCTCTTTTGCGACGATAATCGTTTATAACGCATCTGGATAATGAATTTATTCGTGTACAAGGCAAATTAATATATTGTAAATAATTTTACAAAGGACCATAAAATTGGATCATATATATTTAATCTACTGTATTGTGAGGAATTCCAGTAATTAAATCTGCTAACTAAGACAACTGGTCAAAAGGAAGTATATATATGATAAGCCTCATCTCCTCACTATCCCCCAGCCCACCTCTCCACTCCTAATTACTGGTAAGACCCCCACATCTCCCTCTTGCCTCCTCACAAGGGTGTTGCGCGCCTGCCCCATAACAAACACCCACACAAATATTACAAGAATGTGTTCCAGAGCCCTACATCAATTTCCTGTGATTGACTATTATACAACATAATCAGCATGCGTTAACCCAAAAGATTACACCGGGAAAAGCCTAAAAATAATCGACCACGAAGACGATAATAATACATCCTAATAAAAGATAACACGAACACAGACAGTCCCTACTGTACATCTGTAAAATAAAGTAAAAACACGCATAAACTTTCTGCATAAATATAAATGGGTAGCCACTGTTTCCCGTGTTTTTACATGCCATGCCTGCCCACCTGTCGCCTGTGCGCGATAATAGCTTGCGCAGCTGGTACACA
>NC_051407.1:36850876-36851533 GCF_015228065.2 Penaeus monodon
CAGGGGTTTTCCACCTTTTTCTTCCCACGTACCCCTTCTGGTAATTTTAATGTCAGTATTGTATCCCCTCCACTTTGTATAAAGTGGAAAACAATAATTCAGATAAACATTCTATTGTGTTTATTTGCCAGTGCTGCAGTGAAAAGATTTAAGTACATAACTCTCCTGCGAGCCTTCAATATGTTAAAATTCAAACAAAGAATTCCATAAACAATTGTTTTACCTTATTCAGTAAAATTTCAAGGTTAACTATGGTAGCGAGATGTAAAAACAAATACATTATTATTACATAAGTTGCAAAGGGAGTTAAGGAGATGGCTGAAACTGTTTTTCATTAACTAGCTTAGTCAGCCGAGGAGCAGTGTTTGCTAAAGCACATCTAAGGTCGGTTTCCACATTCAGTCGAGACCTTAGTTTTGGTTTTATGACAAGTAAGCTCGAAAACCCAGTTTCACACAAATATGTTGATGGGAAAAGTATCAGAGAACGAAGAGGCTTCTCTGCGACATGTGGATATGACTTGATATTTTACACCAGAACCTGACTAAAGACTCAAATTTTAAAGGGTTTTGTTATATATATTAACAATGTATTATCAAGAGACATCTTTAACAACATAAATTGTTTAGTGAAAAAAGTCACCCAATTTACTATCGC
>NC_051407.1:36851575-36851749 GCF_015228065.2 Penaeus monodon
TGTTCCTGTAAAATGCTAAAAATGACAAATAAACTATACAACTCTAATCAGACCATGCTACACATGAAAGTTAAACTACATTACAGTGTACAAGAAATTATGAAAATTACTCAAGTGGCATAACTTATCAGGTATATTCAATTAATTGCATAGAAACAGACAACTGGACAGGAA
>NC_051407.1:36851989-36852084 GCF_015228065.2 Penaeus monodon
ACTACCAAGCTCTGGCCAAATTGAATTATAATTTCTGAGTAACAAGTAGACCGAGTTGTAAGAATGGCGTTGGTTAACATAAAAAACTAAACGTG
>NC_051407.1:36852133-36852232 GCF_015228065.2 Penaeus monodon
CACAGGAGAACAAATTAACAATTTATGTTTACTGTCACATGTATGAATAACAAGGGAACGATTTATTAATAATGGTAATATACTAATCAGCCAGGCAAT
>NC_051407.1:36852367-36853108 GCF_015228065.2 Penaeus monodon
AAATTTATATATTAACAACGCCATTCTTACGACTACGTGTTTCAAATTTAAGTCTACTTGTAATTCAGTAATTGTAATTCA
The DNA here is from genome assembly GCF_015228065.2 of Penaeus monodon. Classification (NCBI taxonomy): domain Eukaryota; kingdom Metazoa; phylum Arthropoda; class Malacostraca; order Decapoda; family Penaeidae; genus Penaeus; species Penaeus monodon. The sequence goes on from NC_051407.1 coordinate 36,852,449, forward strand.
GTTTCATTCATATCATTTTCATTCTCTTTTTGCACTGGTATTCACAGGCTCCCTCATGTTATCTGCATTAGGCACAGTAATTTCACCTGCACTCTCATTCCTCAGTCCTATTAATTCAGTCTCTTCCACCATACTATGAGGCTCTAGCTGAACGAACTGGGAATTACTGTTAGTAAAGCAGCATTAGCTCCCTGTTTTGGTGTTTATGGGTTGTGTTCATCTTTACTGACAAGAATATCATTATCACCTTCTTTAGAATTAATATCGAGATCATCTTGCGATCTTTCTGCCTCCTCATCACTATCGCTTCTGGAAGCTGTAGATTGAGGTAGACTTCCTGCTTGGAAATGTTCTGAAGGATTGCTTGGTGTTAGGCACCACACCAGCTCAATCCTCAATGTAGCCTCAGTCTTTGGCATTGGTTAACACTCTATATGGTTCTCTCCATTTAGGTGTAAACTTGTTATCACCTTTCTTCTTTGGTTGTTTGCAGTAAGCTTGTTGGTTTATGCATAACTCTTTGGTGTATGCGTTGATTAATATCCTTGTGGAGACCAACACTTTTTCCATCCCCATAAGGATGAGTCTCTTGCAATCTGTCTCTTGTACAGATTGTTGTTGTCTATGAAGTAGTTACCAATGTCTTTCTTCACTTTGAGG
>NC_051407.1:36856114-36856236 GCF_015228065.2 Penaeus monodon
TCCTAAATTCCCCAACACCCTGCTGTGCACCCACTAAAACTGCCCACGATTTTTGACAGTCTGCGTGTTTTTGCCAGCAGAAAAAAGGGGGGGTTTACACTCATGTGGGGTTATGGATTGTT
>NC_051407.1:36856269-36856757 GCF_015228065.2 Penaeus monodon
CCCCCAAAAAGGCTACGTGCAACTAACTCCAGCCCGCCCTTTTCTAAAACCCGTTAGATGAAAAGGGTGTTGCCACAAAATATAAAAATGGTTTTCATTCCCTCCTTTTTCCAACTGTTTTCATCATCGCATCATTTTGAAAATCAAAAGACTAAGGATCTTTTTTTTGAAACTGTACATGTCTTTCCTCTGGTATTTGTGTTAGGCCCGGGGGGTGCAGTCTTGAACACATATCCAGTCTTTGTTGAATTATGACCCTAAAGACAGTTCTTTTGTTTATTTTTCCCTTCAGAGTTTTTAAGGCTATATTTGATATATAAAAAATTTTATAATTTTCATAAAATATTAAAATAGTAATCTATTTCATATAATCATAATAAAATATATAAAATATCATAAAATAATATACTATTAATATAAAAAATAAAAACTATTAAAAATAATACAAACAAATTAATTTATTTATCTGCTTAAAAAATTTTTTCAAA
>NC_051407.1:36857992-36858074 GCF_015228065.2 Penaeus monodon
TACTTTTGTTTTTTGTTTTTTTTTAGTACTTATAGTTTTAATTTATGATTATATTGTAAAATTTTTACCCTGAAAAATAAAT
>NC_051407.1:36858220-36858363 GCF_015228065.2 Penaeus monodon
ATCAAATATAGCCTTAAATACTCTGAAGGAAAGATAAGCAAAAGAACCTGTCTTTAGGGCTCCATATTTCAACAAAGACTGGTATACTGTGTTCAAGGACTGCATCAGCAGTGTCCTAACACAAATACCAGAGGAAAGACATG
>NC_051407.1:36858475-36858556 GCF_015228065.2 Penaeus monodon
CCTCTTACATCTAACTGGATTTGAGAAAAGGGCGTGGCTGGTAGTTAGTTGCCACGTAGCCTTATTGGGGGTCTTTTCTTC
>NC_051407.1:36858636-36858713 GCF_015228065.2 Penaeus monodon
TAACACGCAGACTGTCAAAAATCGCTGGGCAGTTTGAGTGGATGCACAGCAGTGGTGTTGGGGAATTGATGGATGTA
>NC_051407.1:36861682-36862375 GCF_015228065.2 Penaeus monodon
ACCTCAATAAAGAAGACATTGGTCTACTTCATAGAAAACACAATTGTAAAAGAGACAATTGCAAGAGACTCCCTTTGGGGATGGAAAAAGTGTTGGTCTCCACAAGGGTATTTAAACAAAGCTACACCAAAGAGTTTTGCATAACCAACAAGCTTATGAAAAAACCAAAGAAGAAAAGGGGTTTAAAAAAGTTTTTCCCTAAAGGAGAGAAAACCATATAGAGTGTTAACCAATCCCCAAAAACTGAGGTACATTGGGATTTACGGTGGGTGCCCAAAACCCCCAAACCTTGAACATTTCCAAACGGGAAATCTACCAAACTACACTTCCCGAAGCGATAGTGTAGGAGCAGAAAGATCGCAAGATGATTCGATATTAAAACTAAAGAAGGGATAATATTTCTTTCAGTAAAAATGAAACAACCCATAAAACCAAAAAAGGGACTAATGGCTTTACTAACGTAAATTCCCCGTTCGTTCAGCTAGAGCCTCATGTATGTGGGGAAAGACGAATTAATAGACGAGGAAGAGGTGCAGGTGAAATACTGTGCCTAAAGCAGATAAAATGAGGGGGCCGTGAATACCAGTGCAAAAAAAATAAAAAATAGAATGAAAAATGAATTACAATTACTGAATTTCAAGTAGATTAATTTGAACACGAGTCGTAAAAATGGGGTTGTTAATAATAAATTTT
>NC_051407.1:36862489-36862809 GCF_015228065.2 Penaeus monodon
AGGGTAGATATGTAATTGCCGGCTGATTAGTATATTCCATTATTAATAAATCGTTCCTTTTTTATTTTAAAATTGACAGTAAACATAAATTGTTAATTTGTTCTCCTTCTACTTATATTTTGTTTTTTCTTTGTAATTTTTTTTATTTTAATTTACACTTTTTTTTTTTATGTTTTAACCAAAGCCCTTTTACACTCGGCTACTTGTTACTCAAAATTTAAATTTAAATTTTGGGCCCAAACTTGGTGTTTTGTGATTCAATGTGTGTGGATTTGGGTGATGTGGGGCCAATCATTATTACTTATGTATATAATTGTTGC
>NC_051407.1:36863168-36864169 GCF_015228065.2 Penaeus monodon
CCTATGCTGTAGAGAGCAAGCAAAAGCCTGTATGTTAAAACAAGTAGATGGTCCCCCTACCTGCAGTTGCCTATCACCCTGATTACTTATCACATATAATTAATTTTTAAAAAGTAAGATTTCACATGGCCAGTTTATATATATTTTCCCACCCTCTCATATCGAAGGATGAGGGATACATTTCACAGAAGTTACAATAGTGCATATTTTATTTAGCGAGTGTGTGCGTTTCCATTCTTTCAGGAAACATGATATTATGTAAATAGTTTTACACGTGGTTTGTGGGGAGTATTAACATTCATAAAGTTTGTGTTATTTCTTGCGAAATAATGAGCTGTTAATAGATAGACTAATGTATAATGTCATGCAACGGGCGCATAACTTCCTTGCAAGGGAGGAAGGGGGGGCTCCTGTTATAAGGAGAGGTTTGGGCTGGCGAGGAGATTACGGGGTGGGGGGGTATTTGACATGTAGTTCTGGTTGATGACGAGGTATCTCTAAAATATATATCCTTTTTGACTAGTTACTTGATTTAGATTACTAAAATCTATCATAATAAATATACGATCGAGTCTAAAATCTTTTCATTGTCTTCATAAAATGTGTAATCCATTTTTCAATAAATTAATTTGTCTGGTGCATAAGTAAGTTCATTTCTCGCATTGTCTTCATAAAATATGTGATCGAATTTTATGATTCTTTGAATAAACTATGTTCTGGTTCAGGTCGATACAAGGTATGTTTATTATATATCCCTTAGACCATGTGACTTTGTTACTGACTTAGATTACTAATATCTATCAGAGTAAATACATTCTTTTCATATTCTTTGCAAAATATATGATCGAGTTTTATGATCCTTTGATTAAGATGTCTAATAGTGCTTACATGGAATGTACATGACCCAGGACACAAGGTCATGTTACATGTGACGTAATTAGGTTACATCCGACCGTGACCGGAAGGGGAGGGGTCGTCTGCTTGTCCGAGTTACCATTACT
>NC_051407.1:36866530-36866718 GCF_015228065.2 Penaeus monodon
GACTTTTAAAGATTAATCTTTTTAAAAGTCTACTTTAAAAACCTTTTTATATGTTCATGGATTTTTGGTCTTCTAAACCTTTCTCCAAAGGACCCTTTTTTCTCTTTTTCTCTTGCATTTATCATTGAAGCACTTTGGCCTTTCTTGCTTCCTTTTTTATTCTTGTTTTTTTTACTCCTTTTTATGAT
>NC_051407.1:36867053-36867311 GCF_015228065.2 Penaeus monodon
GGACAACTTTTGGTATTAGCGCACTACCATGGCGTATGACCCTTTCAGTGGGTTTGCCTCGCCTCGTGCACCTCTGTCCTGGTTCTGGAGGTGGCGGTGTGGATTGTTGCCTCGTCATGCAAATGTGGCTAAGATTGTTTTCTCTTCTGAGCCTCCTTTTACTCTGCGTAGTGGCCGAGTTGTTCTTGTTCATCACTCCCAGTGCCTTTAAGATTCTTCATATCGACGAAAATTATGTGCCCATGATTCCTCAATTAG
>NC_051407.1:36867498-36867708 GCF_015228065.2 Penaeus monodon
GATATCATAAAAATAATATAATAATTTTGTAATACATACTTCCCATAAATTTTGCTAAAAAAGTTAAGTGGAAAAAAAGTGCAATTGTTCTGTATTAACGGTAAAAAAAAATTTTTTAAAGGGGAACGTATGTTCCAAAAGTAAAATCCCTTTAATTTTTTCTGGGTTCCCCTCTTTGTTATTGGCATTAATCTTCATTTTGGAAGCTTT
>NC_051407.1:36868177-36868317 GCF_015228065.2 Penaeus monodon
GTCTTCCCCTACAATCTTGCGACCTGCGTTCTTTCCCGCACCGCTAGTGATTGACTGAAGTCAAAAAGCAAACCAAAATTATTTTACATTATATTTTATTACCCACACCCAAAATATATGGTATGTTTATATTGATCTAG
>NC_051407.1:36874966-36875205 GCF_015228065.2 Penaeus monodon
ATAATCTTTAATACCTGCGATATCATATTAAATTTAAAATAATTTTTTTAAAACACTACTTTTCCCCATAATATTAGCAAAAAAAAGTAATGGGGAAGAAAAAAGTGAAATTTGTATCTGTTTTAATCGGAAAAAAATTTTTATAATGGTAAACGTAGTTCCAATTAGATAACCCCATTTTGAAATTTTTCTGGTTCCCCTTTCTGTTATTGTGCATTTATTTTCATTTTTGGGGAACA
>NC_051407.1:36875757-36875933 GCF_015228065.2 Penaeus monodon
ATTGATAGATAATAGTGATAGTTTGATTGTAAAAGATGATACATATTTACTACACGCCGCGCGCGCGCCGCAGCACGCACCACGCCCCCGCCCCGGCGGGGTCTTCACCTGAAATCTTGCAGACCTGCGTTCTTTTTCCCGCACGTAGGTTGATGAAGTCACAAAAGCAAATCTAA
>NC_051407.1:36894443-36894957 GCF_015228065.2 Penaeus monodon
TCCATCCTTTAATGGGAAGTAGAATTAAGAACGAATATGTAGACATCCTCACATTAGAATTCTGCAAGCTTCTCGTGTGAGTGTCGTTGAATCTGCCTTCTGTGACAGTAAGGGATTGGTGTAAATAATCACTGAGAGTCTGTTACAGTTTAACACACATTTCAATATTACGTCAAAAAAAACACATGTGTTCAAGAAGAAATATCGAAGATATTACGATTTGACACTAAGGAAGAGAAAAGAAAAGGGTGACAGGCTAAGCCTTCAATTTTTTGTTTTGGAAAAGCGCAGGTAGTTACATGTATAAAACACTACTACATATAAAAAAGCAGAAAGGTAAAGACAGACACCAGACTAGATAGTTATATACAGATGAACACCAGATATAGCTATATGTAAGGGTTTTAAATATTAGTCAATATAGGCCTAGATGAACACAAATACCACACATTAATGTGTAAAAAAGATAAAGGAAACACCAGCCATAAAATGAATGAAGATGAAGTCCAATTTT
>NC_051407.1:36895588-36896528 GCF_015228065.2 Penaeus monodon
GTACCTCGGGGAACAGATTGCGGGCCTCATTATAGATGGTGCTAAATGACATGGACAAAATCAACACATGAGTTCGGAAGGTGTGTTCTATCGCTCGACCTGTCTCACTGTTACAAGCAGTAGATTATGAGGAAAGTTATCGAAGGGAAGTTTAAAAGTAAATGGACATTCAATAGTTCTGATATATGAGATATGCGATGATACAGTCCTTGATATCGACGATGTTGACACAAAAACTTAGGAAACGTTAGTTTGAAAAATGAAAGTGAAGTCAGAGGATTGACTATTAACAAGAAATAAAAGTTGATGGTGTTTAGCAAGAAGAAATATTCCTATATTGTAATCTCTATTCATAGACAATGTAGAAAATTACAAACAATACAAGAATTTGAATACGTAGGAAGCATGAATAAAAAGTTATGTCAGGTTGCGACAAGATATAAAACGTTAGACTTGCAATTGCAAAGAAAATAAAATTTCATGGTAAAGAAAAACTTTTTACACGGACTCCAAAATATCTATTGAAACGTAGAGAAAACCGATTCTGAACTGTTACATCTGGTCTGTTCTCTTATCATGGGAAGATGAGTCATGGACCATTAGTGCAGAGATGAAAAAGAACACTGGAACAGCAATGGAGATGTAGTGTCATGGGACGGAGTGCTTGCAAAGGTTAAGAGAAGAACGTATAGATTCAAAATCTATCAACTCAGAGAAAACCGAATTTTTTTGTGGACATAAGTAAGGGAAATAGCTTGGAGAAAATGGTGATAACGGATAGGGAAAAATAAGAATGGTCAAGATCCAGAGGGAAGACAAGAATGAAAGATAGTACCTATGAATAACTGGTTGCTTTGCAGTGGGTGCTTACCGGAAAGGGGAGCTCTTATCCATCTGACTCGGACAGAGGATATTCAAATGCATGGTAGCAACGTCAATT
>NC_051407.1:36899561-36900142 GCF_015228065.2 Penaeus monodon
TGAATTTATCACTTTAAATGGGAAAATGTTCCACAAAAGAACTAAAGTCCAGCATGCGCCGCATGTTGCTCCCAAGCCAACATGGATGCGTCTCATCAAGGGCTGCACCGTGGCATGCGTCGGAGGTCGTCTGGCGAAACGCGATGCAAGTAAAGGGCACGATGGGGCAGTCTGATAACGTCGTGTTTCTCGCATTATATCTCATAGTATGTGAATACGTTTTTGTTTTTCTCGACCAGTCAGGTTCGTCTTGTGTATTCCTGTGAATTCTTATGAATTACAGTACGAGTTCCATAACCTCCACCTACTCCCAATTTGCTTTCACTTGGCCTTTAACGTTGGAGCCCCTGCCCCTGCAAGCTTCTCGCGTTGACCTCGCCATCAGCAGACCGAGTGACTCGTGGGCCGCCCAGCCCGGCGATACCTCGCTCAGATGGCCGGATGGCATCTATTATTCACGGGCCTCGGAGCACGCGACCGGCACTCCGCACTCCGCCGCCGGGCCGGAGTGCGACCCCGAGGGCGGAGTGCTCCTCTTCGTCTCGGGCGCTCAGGGTGTGGTCTGTTCTCCCTTCCGAAAC
>NC_051407.1:36900203-36900543 GCF_015228065.2 Penaeus monodon
ATGGGTACCCTCAAGTGCCTCCTTCGAACAAAGTATATATTTCCAATAAAATTTTTACAGTCAGTAAAAGGCATATATCAAGCTGGTATACTGTAATGCACTATATCAAAATCAATGCTTAGGCATCCACTTTGTGGGTTGCTTATCCCATTTTGCAACGCACAGAATAACCAGTGTACCCCATTCATATTCTAAACTTGCTTAGGCAATTAAACTGTGGTTGCCTAAGCCCTTCTTGAAAAACGACACGAATCAGTGTAATATCGTTGATTTACTTATTATTAATTTGTGTTCTACTACAATACTTGACTTGTTCGATACTTCATAACCACTTAGAATA
>NC_051407.1:36902396-36902578 GCF_015228065.2 Penaeus monodon
GGCACTTAAAATTACAACGGTGTGATTCTTATTTTAGATTTAAGAAAAAAAAACAATTTCATATAAGTAAAGAGGACAGTGCATACATAGATGTAAGTCATATGAATATAATATAAACATATAAATGTAGTAAAATTAACTTGTACATAAATTACACAAGCCCATATTGAAACTAATCGAAG
>NC_051407.1:36904624-36904955 GCF_015228065.2 Penaeus monodon
AGAGCGAATGGCCTCAGCCAGACATCCTCGAAGGCGTTTGGAACGCCTGACCCAGTGGGATCTCTTTGGCCAAGAGCAAGAAGCTGTCATTTCAAGCATGGAAAGGCTCCTTTGCCTTCACCAGCGAGCTACCTCTGTAGCAGATTTCGGAAAGTCGTGTGTCAAAGTGCACGCATGACGTGGTCCGGCGGGTTCGAGAAACGATCATGGTCTCATGGGCGATTTATATTGAGGGGATCGATAGGAGCGCGGCGGCAGCCAGAGGTGTTTGTGACTGCGGCCCACGGGACACCTGCTGGGGACGTGTTGTCAAGGAGAACAGGCACCTGCT
>NC_051407.1:36905560-36906266 GCF_015228065.2 Penaeus monodon
TAATCAACCACCGGTAAATCGAAATAACCGCCTCCTCCCGTGGAAGAAATGTTTCAGTCTGTTTTATCATATGATCGCTTTTTTTATCACTTTGGCAGGTAATTGCATGTAATTGTAATGTCAATACGGCAATATGACGTCAGAGAAGCTATGTCCATGGAATGCTGTTCATGTTAGAACGTGCTTACGATTACTGGAAATGTACTCTTAAAAGTCGAAGTCATGGTATGCTCTGTGCACTGTACCTGTATGACATGTTTGTAAGAAAAGAGGTCGCTACTTCCTTTATGTTAAGTAGACAGTGTATAGTTTATTAATATTTTTACTTTCGCCTTTAGACATAGTGGGTCGCAAGTTCGAGAATACTTTACTGTTTATCATTTCCCCCCAACTGTCAAATAATTCACACGAGCTGCAGCAACAGGGGGACGTCCCCGCACGCAGACCTCTAGAAGGCAGTGGCGACACCAGTTGAGTTGGTGTGTCAGGGAGTAATTACTGGAAGCGGTTTCCAGTTGATTGAGCCTTGCGCCTCATGCCATCTTCCAGTCGCCTGCGCCCGCCTCTAACAGTTCTTGATAAACACACAGGCCAACAAGCAGTTATGTTGGCTCGTTTAGGACTGTTCATTATGACGAGTCCTTTCTTTCCGCATTCCGGAAAACGAATAAGCGGGGCCCCAACGGCACGTGTCTCTCGTGTGTGT
>NC_051407.1:36906440-36906929 GCF_015228065.2 Penaeus monodon
TCCATGGGAGCTGTGGATGATTAAGGCTACAAGGATTTACATATTCAATCGTTAGTTATTCAACACGGGATTAACGCGGCAATCCTCGAAGCCGTAACTGACTTCTGAAGTTTGAAGGCTGTTTTGCTGTTTGATAGAGGATTATCCCTCGATAATAATTGCTGCTTGTAACTGTAGGCCAAATCAAAATCGAGTGCATTGTCTGCATAAATAAGGTGATCATGTTCATTACTGATACATTAATTTAACTTGATAATTATTATTGCCAAATAAAAAAAAAAAAACTTTATATTAGACACTTTTTTTCTAATTTCATGCTTCCTTCTCGCCCATTCTCTCGCTCTCACTCTTCAACGTTAAGAGATCACGAGCATGCGACCGCTCCAGGACGGTCACCATACGAAATTCTGAACTAATACATGCGGCCTGTGTTGCATGTTTGCTTGAGAATCCAAGCTTACTGATCACAGAGACACCGAGACAATGTTT
>NC_051407.1:36906995-36907219 GCF_015228065.2 Penaeus monodon
TCGTCCGTCCCCATTTCTTTGTACACCTGCACATAGACCTTGCAGCCGCCGACCCCCACACCGAGGCGTGCATTTCCAAAGATGAGAAACCGATATGTTTAGATTAGCCTCGCCAGGAACGCCCACCACAGCGGGAGGACAAAGGGCCGTTACTCACTTGGTCGCTGCCACCGGCGAGGCCCGTTGTCCTAGGTTTCAGTATTCCTCATCTTCAGTCGCTTGAT
>NC_051407.1:36907631-36908123 GCF_015228065.2 Penaeus monodon
TTATATCCTATTCTATTAGATATTTGTTTTAAAGTCACGCAGTCTACTTGCAAACTTTACCATTCAATGCGTGGCGTCGTAGTATCTTAATCATAGTTTGATTGCGAGGTGATAGCAAGGTCTGTATAGGTACTTATATCGACCTTGGGTGTTAGGCAGGGGGGGGAGAGAGGGGGAGGCAGTGGGCAAAGGGAGGGAAGAAATGGGCTGTGAATTGGGATGAGGAAGGAGAGGGAAAGGAGATGCCGTGTGTAGATGGACACAAATAAACAATGATAAGAATAGCTGCACTAATTGATGAGAAGCCGAGAAAGAGCGGAAAAGCAATGACAAGAAAAACGGGCAGGAAGCTAAGAAACTGGAGAAGCGAGGAAACGAGAAAGGGTCAGGACAGGGCCTACCGCCGGCGACCCCGAATCTCACGCGATTTGTAGTGACTGGGAGGGAGTAGCTACGCAAAGACCGTCCTGGCGCCCTCCTTGCACTCGGCGT
>NC_051407.1:36908286-36908411 GCF_015228065.2 Penaeus monodon
GATGAAAAGCAAGCTGTCAGAAAGAGGTGATAAGGATGAATGGGGCGAGGAAAGGTCTGGAGTAGAGTGGCAGAAGAGGAGAGAAAGCGAGGGAAGAGCGGAATAAGCGGAAGTGATATTTTCCC
>NC_051407.1:36908484-36908570 GCF_015228065.2 Penaeus monodon
ACTAATTATATTGGTTATGATTAAATATTCTTGTTTTTCCCCTCTTATTTTTTTCTTAGCCTTATCCTTCATACTCCTACGAAGCA
>NC_051407.1:36908606-36909310 GCF_015228065.2 Penaeus monodon
GGAAATGCGACGACGAAAGCTAGATTACAAACAATAATGACAAAGATGACCATGGGAATAATGAAAGCAGTATAAATTACAAGAAGAATACTATTCAATGGAAAAAGGGTCAGACGTAAAATAAGGAAATGAAATTCATTGTGGTGACAGCGCTTGAATTTACGGCCCGAACCAGGGCGGGGCTGCGCCACTAATGCTACAGACCCAGGGTAAAAGTGGCTGATTGGTTATGACGCCGGTGAAAGGCGTTAAGGCGAAAAATGTTTATTGCTAAGTATAATCATGGACTTGTTGTGTGATAGACCATGAGCAGTTGTTGCACTGTCAGTGTACGTGTAGGAATCATCGTGTGACAAGTAATGACCAGCGGATTGACGTATCATGAATAATGATGGCTTGTTTGTTTTCTAATAGGTTTTTGTACTGCTTAATAATTAACTATAAATGTTTAATGAATAATGATAGACGGTTACCTGTCTAGTTAATAACAATAAATGGTATCTTGTCAGATAGAAATGATAACCAGCTTGATTAATGGTACATGATATATTTTTAATGGATGATGATGAGTGATTTAATATCATTGATAATTTTTTTGTGTATGTACGGAATCGGTAGCAGTTAGTGGCGGCTTTATCTTCTCATCACGGTCTCCGTGTGGGTCCTACTCTTGTCATTGTTAACAGCAGCAATGTGGGTGGTAG
>NC_051407.1:36909380-36909617 GCF_015228065.2 Penaeus monodon
AAAAGTTACAGTATTGTGCACAATATGTGTAGTAATAATCTCTGTCATCAGGAAAATGCAGGCATCGTTTAAATGAGAAGGCCTCCAGCAAGTAAATTTGAATCAGTCACGACAAATTTGAATATTTCCCCAATTTAAAATTTTATTTTGCTTTGTAGTTCTTATCACATAGCTAATTGGTGATTTAAACATTTACTTATCACAGACGAATATTTGCTTTATCCACAATGACTATGC
>NC_051407.1:36909677-36909759 GCF_015228065.2 Penaeus monodon
TTATCCTTATCCAAGTGTCATCGTTTCTATTAGTTTTATTTAGTCATTTCCTAAATAAACAGGGGGTTGCCTTAATCTCCTC
>NC_051407.1:36909791-36910876 GCF_015228065.2 Penaeus monodon
CGAAAGATCTGATTGAGGAACTACGAAATAGATTTGGGAATTAGTTTGATTGTCTTGCGTGTTACTGTTTTTCTTCGCGCTGTTTTAGAAGGCCCCAGATGCATAGATCACCAAGAAATGATTAAGAGTGCAACTCAACCTAATCCCGGATTCCCCGTTAAAGACGAGAGTATTTAAAAGAACGCATTTATCAAGTCAGTTTTATAGCCGTTCATTAATAGCAGGGTGTTTGGGAAGTGGAGGGTGTGGGGAGTGAGGAGGGGAAGGGAAGACCACACTGAGCAGAAATGTGCAAAGGGGAGGAGGGGTAGGTTATAGAAGGGAGGAAAAGCACCGCACGCAGGCACGTACAAAAGGGAGAGGAGAAATGAGAAGCGGGTACGTGTCGCGTCCATATGTTTGTGTGTTTGGTTATGTTTACATATGCGAAGTATAAGCTTTATACCATGCAGCCTTAGTGATCTGCCTCCTATTGCTTGCGAGGAACAGGGGGACAGGGGATGGGGGGGGGTTGTTACTCTGCTTTGTTGTTGGTCTTCTGTTTGTTTTTGTTAGTGCTCTGTTGCTTTGATTCATGATTCTTAATGCTAAGGCTGATAGGGAAATCCACAGGTATCTGCATTTACATTGGCTGCATTTGTGTTGGATTTGTTGCTATTCCACGAATGTGTAGCAATTTAATAAAATAGTCTAACTTAGTGTGCCGTTAATTACAGTATTATTCGCATGTTTATAATTTTAGAAAGGATTTGATCGGCAGCAAACGAGCTGTTGCAGATATTTTTTTGATTAGTAAACATGATGGAGATCATGATGATGGCAATAAGGGGAAGGATTAGACTAATGTTATCTTATTCAGACTGCAATGAAACCGATCATAGTGATATTGCAAAGCCTGGAAGATAAAGTGAATATCCAGGACACCAAGTCAGCGAAAGCAGCAATCGATGTCCGTGACGCAAATTATTACGAATAAAGAATTTAGCGAATCCCTTGCTCTATAAACTCACCGTCACCTCTCCCCTTCTTACGTTGTTCTAGAAGGGTGGGGGGCACCCTTCTAGAACAACGCATTTTCTCAAATG
>NC_051407.1:36911040-36912542 GCF_015228065.2 Penaeus monodon
GGTAATGAAAGAAAAGGTGAAATTACGAAGCAAAGGAAGGAAGGTATGACTTGCCCTTTGCCTTTCTTCCTGTTCCTGTTCTAAAAGAATAATAGAGCACTTTAGAACACTAACATTGTCCACCCCCTTTGCTCTGCTCATGCCAGTTGAGAACAAAGACGCAGGCGAAGCAGGTATTACGTGCCGCCGAATCGCCTCGGGGCTTTGATGGAGGGCGAGGGCGCTGCGACGCCGCCCACGAGACTCGCGCCGCTGCTCGTGAAATTCCTGTTATTTAAGCTTAATCATCGAAGCTGTTTTGTATTCGCTTTTTTCGTCTCGTGTTTCATTTCCCTCCTCTGCATTAACTCTTTTCTTCGTTTTTTCTAACTCTAATGAGTTAATTGGCCTATTATGAATACCTTGGTGCAAATTACAGCTGCGTTCGTAAAGATCATGATTTGGAGACTGCTGGCGATGAGGACAAGTGTTATAAGTATGCTGCTATTCCGGTGTATGTTATTCGTGGCAACTGGGCCATCCGTCCCGCCATAGTTACCATCAAATAATTACTATGACTGTAAAACCATATCATGATTTTGTGTGTTGTAGTGATGGTGACGATTATTGCTATAGTTATTGTCGTTTTGGCTCCCGAATTTCCTTGTCGAGTGAAAGATCGGACGCTGTTCCCGGTGCGTTGGAAGGGAATCCCTCGGGGACAGAAGGCGAAGTGCTGACCATGGGGCGAGGAAGAGGGCGGCCTTGCATGGCTTTCATGCAGCCGAGGGAGGCTTCAATAGCTTTCATATTCTGGGGTAAAATCGTCGGAATAAAATTATTTACAAACAGTATGGGAAATAAACAGGTGGAAGAGAAGAAAAGGTACACAATAGTTAAAGATTATAGTAGCTGCAATAATGCAGATAATGTGTGGAAAATATTGCTAATACTGATCATGGCAACATAATTTAAAATAACCCAGGTTTTAATTGGCGACTGGAATATATGAACACAGTAAGAGTAATTTTTATATTGGCTGCTGCTGCTGCTATTGGCATGCCGCTAGCAATATGTAGTTGCGCACCGATTCGCAAACAATCACGAAAGAGCCATAACCTTCCTGTAAGCAACCGATACCAAAATCAGGCTTTTCTAAACCTGCGATAGGCAGTAAATAATCTCCTATACTGATGAGGTGTAAGTGTTGAAAGGCCAGTTATACGCTGGAAGGTTTATAGTCACCGGCGAGAGATTGAGCATGGAAAGCAGGTGCATGTGTCAGCGTATTGATCCCAAGTCGGGGCTGTACCACGGTGACCTGAGGGACCGGTCCTGTTTATGCGTTGCGCTGGTGACTGGCTGGCAGGCCCGCGCTGACTGGCCATGCACGCCCACGGAGGACACTCGCCCTCAAGCCCATACTTGTAACTGTTCTTTTTCTATATCTCTTCACATTTTTGTTTGCATAATACTCTTATTGTTCCTCTCTTCTCTCCGTGTGCTTGATCCCTCAACCCTCC
>NC_051407.1:36913073-36914038 GCF_015228065.2 Penaeus monodon
GTACTGCCTCTCTTCATGTATGTTTAGTAAACCTAACATTCCATAGATATGTTGTTAGTCATACAAAAACAGTAAGAACAAAAAATGCTTAATGGCCACTGGAAATTATGTCTGGCTCATGTCAGTTTCTCCATTGCCAGAATCTTTGGAATGAAAGAAATCAAGGGAGGAAGCCCATGTCTTTTATCACATGATTATCTGGTTTGTTTCTGGATATTCAGTAAATCCATTCCATACATTTTTATAAAGCCTTAGTATTTTTATATAGTGGGGATATTGAAATCGGGGTTTCAATGCAATAGACTTTGACTTGACTAGTTGTAAAAGATCAATGCTTTTATACAAGAAAAGTACTTTCAAAGAAAAAGAAAAGCAGAGACACACCACATCACTGCTGCAGCTTATGAAAGCGTGGGGGTCGTGGCCCTTGGATTGTTTGGGGTTTCTCGGGGCACCGGGAAGGGGCTGTGGCTTTTACAAGTTCCAGACATTTGTCTGGCATTTTTTTAAATGGGGACATTTTTTATATAAAGTTCATGTCTGCTGATAGCAATACCCTGCAGAGCCCAGGGGGGTTACAGGACGAAGAAAAAGTTAGAGGCACTGCCCTGGATGCTTGGTGTTTGGTATCGCAAGGTTTTCTTCGTTATTTCCTTGCGTGTCACTAGACCGGCTTATGTAGGCCACAGATCTGACAGCGGGTCCTTATTGTTTTTCCTTTTTATTTGTGGATGTTCATATTTTAATACCGCCATCTCACATTTACTTATTTATGTTATATCACAGGTAATGAATGATAGGGAAGCTTAGAGCAATAGCAACCCGTAATTTAGCTTGACAATGGCCGCTCTGATTCCGTGATGCGAGAACAGGTTGCCATGAACATTGTTTTATTGTTGGTTCGTTATCCTATTAATAATTCTTTATAGTTAGGATGCATCACGCGAAACTTAAGTGCCCCCCCC
>NC_051407.1:36914226-36914349 GCF_015228065.2 Penaeus monodon
GTATTCTTATTTGTATCTGTAGCTAAGTTATTTTGAAGAATCTTGAGGAAGCAAATTCATCTTGCATCTGAAACGGACAAGCACAGAGCGTGGGAGCAAGAGAAAGTGCGGGAAGGCATTCGC
>NC_051407.1:36914409-36914928 GCF_015228065.2 Penaeus monodon
ACGTCCTAAATAGGATTTAAAGATATTAAAAGGGAAGCTTGACAGATAGTTTATTCCTGTTCATTAGTTTTGTCAGTTGCTTTTGGGTATACAGATGTCTTAAGAATGTCAACGTATTTTTCTGTCGCAGGTGAAATCTGTTTCATCTCACTGAACAAATTTCCAAGGACTTTGAAACCGCAGAGTAAATTTAGATTAGCCAAAGGAACTAAAGTTCATTTAAGATAAGCTAATTCCTCCACGCTCGGAAGGACTCGGCAGCACGGAAAGGAAATGTTAGATGAATGTTGATATTAATGTTATGCATGGAAAATTATTTAATTATTTATATGACCCCCCATGGTTTCCCTGCAGTGAAAAAAAAACATAAAATAGCTTGTCAGTCAGTCATTCAGTCATGTAACTGCCTCGTGTTCCTGTCATGCGCCGGTCACATTCACGGAAAAGAAATGAGAAACCAATAAAGGACCTTCGAGTGTTATCAGGCAGGTTGCAGCTTGAGAGTAAGGGTAATGGTGA
>NC_051407.1:36914966-36915477 GCF_015228065.2 Penaeus monodon
CTTCCATGTTGATTGATGATAATAATGATAATAATCGTACAGGTATGAAGATAATGGCTGGATAGAAAAACTCTTGCTTTTTTCGCGTACGTCGGTATGTATGTAAAAAGTTTCCGTGAATTTTGCATGAGCTCGGCGAAGGTTTGTTTTTGTTGTGTTCCTTCAGCTGAGGCCTCTGTTGTGGCAACACCAGAACGGCCGCAGTGAGGCGTGTTAGAATCTCCCACTGTAAACTACGAATCTGCAACTGCGGCAGAATGCGAGAGACCGGAAGAAAGCCCTGGCCGTGCGGGCGGCCGCGGGCGTGGGTGTGCGGGTTCCTAATTATGAGGACGAGAGACAGGCAACATGAGCAGCATAATGTAGTTCGTGCATGAGAGAGGCAACGGATCGCCTGCTCGCTCCTCGCACGTCATGCACTGCCTCCGTGGGGGCCCTTGCCCCTTCCCAAGGCTAATGTATGACACCTGTGGTCGTGGTTACCTGTTGAACGGCGCTTCTTTCGAGCGCT
>NC_051407.1:36915512-36915634 GCF_015228065.2 Penaeus monodon
GCTCGAGCGCGCGCGTACCTACAAACACATTTATGTTTTTTTATCATTTTTGAGTCATTATTTAACGTCAGTCATCTGACCTTCCGAAGAGAAGGAAAAAATGAAAGATGACGAGGAGGATG
>NC_051407.1:36915827-36916156 GCF_015228065.2 Penaeus monodon
CTATTTAGATACGATAAGTAAATGAATAAAAGTAAAAAATAAAGAATAGTAAAATATCACAAAAGAAAGTGCACAAGACCCTTCCTCCCGCGGTGGTATGTCTAAATAGGTGTTTAGGTAAATGACGCAGGGAATTTGCTGTGCAATTTGTCTTGTGCTCTTGGTAACAGTACGGCCTAACTGGGATGCAATTAGTTGAAATTAGATCTTGATTGATAAGACGAAACAATTTCCAACACAAGAATAATTAGGAATATGGTTAATAGATGACAAAATCGGGTTATTAATCTGATGAGGGACTCGAGATTTACGAACGTCTTAGAAGACAA
>NC_051407.1:36916390-36916477 GCF_015228065.2 Penaeus monodon
GTAAACAAAATTAGCGTACTTTGAAATGAGATTTCATCAGAGTTAATCAGAATTATTGTTTTCAACAGGGACGGTAATTTGTAAAGC
>NC_051407.1:36916519-36916599 GCF_015228065.2 Penaeus monodon
TATAAAAACAGAGATTCCTGTCTGAAACGTTTAATTAATGCATTGAGTCATAAAGACAACTAATTAAAACCATAAATTAC
>NC_051407.1:36916671-36916972 GCF_015228065.2 Penaeus monodon
ATCAGTACAAAATTGTTATATGATTATGATTCTAGCTTGAATACAACATATCGGTTCAAATCTGAGAATTATGGAAGCACATGTGAGAAATTATTTTACTGCGAGAATTTCCAACGCCGTTAAATTTCTACGACGCTCCAAAAGGGGTGGGGGTGGGCGGAGCTTCTCACTGGGTGGTTTTAATTTTTGAGAAGGTTGATATGTATGTAAACACACGCATAAGATTAACCGTTTTAATCATCATTTGATAGGGGTAAACCCATTTTTTACATAAAGAATAACTATTAGTTGCCCCAGATAA
>NC_051407.1:36917004-36917197 GCF_015228065.2 Penaeus monodon
TATTGACGTTCAATCATTTGATCGCATTATCTTTGCAAATAATTGAACAAAATGATCAGACGCCTGGGAGGGGTCGGTATTTCCCGTATTTATGGTACCTACAACCAACGGTAGCGTCCTCGGGTTGCATTTTTTTTACAGGAAACGCATGAAAAGGGTGCGTATGAACTCCTTACCGAGCTAATGGATAAGA
>NC_051407.1:36917257-36917562 GCF_015228065.2 Penaeus monodon
TTCAACATAAAATAATCAATATTTCACTTATTTTTATTTAAGTTCAAAATTCCAACCATGGGGTAGCCTTCGTATTATCGTGCTCGCTACAACGGAAACGACAAATTTCTAATCAAAACAAATTTGCCGACCTCTAGAGCTATTCCAGACCGAAATATGATCATTAATTCTTTTATTTTTGAACTTTAGTGCTTCGTACTCGGTACACACATCGACCCCTACATAAGCTACTGCATATTACCGGGGAGTCTCGATGGAAAGCATATTTCACGTATAAATGTACACAAAACTCACATTTTTAAAGG
>NC_051407.1:36917641-36917707 GCF_015228065.2 Penaeus monodon
ATTCACAAACTCATATTTATGCGCAATGTCATTATCAAATGTGAGCATCATTATCAGGTGTACCTG
>NC_051407.1:36917802-36919280 GCF_015228065.2 Penaeus monodon
AGTTTCTTCATTCTTGTGCGTATAACATAGGCTAGTTGACTCAATTAGACTCTTTAAGCCCCTCATTTGGGACGGTCCCCTTAAGCGCCTACACTGCTGGAAAGCAAAATAATCCCTCATAATCACACTCTTTTCAAAGACCCCACGCTAGGAATTGCATGTCAGTGCTGCAAATGTGTTACTTGATGCTACCGTTATTTTGTGCTGCTACGGCTCATTATAGCTGGTGACTTGCCGCGTGTTTCTTTCCAGGCTCGCTCTTGCTCTGTGGGAGAGGAAGAACAGGGTTTTATTTAACGATATATTTGAAGGCAGTGTAGAATGATCAAAATGTAAACTCATTTTATCTACTTATCCTAAAATTTATATTCCAGTTTCTGATTTTTTTCCGTCAAATAGCTAATCAGTAGCCTAGGTGAGAGCTGAGTGGCTTCAATTTCTAGAACAGACACAGCAGGGGAAGATGAAATGAAAAAAAAATATGTAGTAGTCTCGAAACTCCAGATTTGGTTCTTCACATTACCACGTGCCTACTCAATGTCTGACTTCCTCTCTGCACTCAAGTGTTGTATATTTGAATATTAGAATGGTTTAACTATAGATAATCGGATTAGTTAAGATATGTAGGATACCAGGACTGATCTAGGTAGGGATTATTTGGTTAATTATTTTCGTTATGAGCAACTTGATTGGTTTGCATGGAATCTGATTTAGTGACTGGCCTGTTTATCAGCTACTATACATGGCCGCGCTCTCCCCAGGCATGTGGGCGACGAGGCAGATGACGAAGGACGAGGACCGGGAGATCTACGTGCGCACGACGCTCAGGGAACTGGTCGTCTACATCATCTTCCTCGTCATCCTCTGCATCCGTGAGTTCCCTTGTCTGTCGTCTGAGCTGTGGTTATTCCACAGGACTTAATTGTTTTGCTGCTGATCACATTACCCTTTTCTTTGCTTCAGTGAAACTGTAAATTCAGATGGCGTCATTTATTCGTGCTCGGAGGGCGCTCTGTTAGTCATAAATTTTTTGTACTGATTGTTTATGTTAAAGTGATTGCATGTTTTTGTGTTTAGTTTTATTGTTTTTAGACTGTGTATTTGATGATATTGTATTAGGATACGGTATGCATATATATAATGTCTTATGATAAGTCCAATAACTGTGATTTTCTTGTATTTGAAAATATTTTTTCTCCCTTGTTTTTTCTTCATTGGCCGCTGTTTAGGATTAAGGACTAAGCTGTAAATAGGGAGGGAGAATAACATATCCATAGAGAATAGCGAGTTGGAGACATATAATGATTGTCACTCATTTGATAATCCGTAAAATGCATGAGGGAGATGGAAAAAAACTCATGGCAGTTATATGATTCCTGGCGAGTGAAGCAACAGAAAAGAAGTGACCAGCGCCGTGGCAGGCGGCCATCGGCGGCCTCTCGGGAGGGAGTGCTAGCTCGGATTCGGCGAATGCATGA
>NC_051407.1:36919927-36920588 GCF_015228065.2 Penaeus monodon
ATAGCGCCAGCTGCCTGCCAGCTCCTCGATCAGCGACTGAGGAGGCTGACTCTCCTGGCCAGCTCGGGGCTCGCCAAGAGAAGGGCGTGCTCCTCAACGTCTTTGTCTTGACAAAGGATTTTGCAGAAAAATCCCTATCCTTATAAATAAAAGTCATCCATATTAATTTCGTGGCTTCTTGACCGGGAAATGTGTAATGATTACATGGTAGTAATTAGAGGATGATAACAGCAGATTCTTTCACGCTCACTCCGATCATGTGCTGAATTAATGATATCAGTGACCCCGACGGCGCATGAGCATCAAATATTAACTTTATTGGCCTTTCTGACCTTAGTGATCACCAAGGACATGATCTTGGGCTCCACCCACAGTTTGTAAACAAAACAAAAGATTTATTTCAGTGTGATGGAATACACCCAGGAATTGCGAGAGGGAGAGAAAAAATAAAATGATGAAAGAAAGTTGATATCAGTATTATAGATGACGACAAAAAAGGGACGAACGAATAACAAATGATGTAGTAAATAGTAGTAGTTACTAATGGCAAAAGAATATTGATGAAGAAATGATACTGTGCGTGATATTCGTTTCCTCCAATTGTCGCGAGCTCTATCGTTGTCTTGTCCGCCCGGCTTTGCCTCCGTAGGTGATGAAAGAG
>NC_051407.1:36921584-36921822 GCF_015228065.2 Penaeus monodon
CCTCCCCCCTTGCCTACTATCTATCTGTAAACCTATCTATCGGTTAACCTGCCCATCCCCCTCGCAATAAAGCTTTTCACGAGTCCGATCCCGTTTCTGTGGCAGTGAAAAACCCTGTTTACACGACCCTGAACTAGCCCCAGGGAGTCGCATGCGAGGCGCGCCAGATTCGCAGGTTCAGAAGCTGATTTCAGTCTGATAGGTTTTCCATGGATTCATTTAGTTATTCAATTTATCT
>NC_051407.1:36922802-36922910 GCF_015228065.2 Penaeus monodon
GAGTATTGATTCATAAAGTCTTTTCCCACACGCATCACGTGGCGGCGGGAAAGGGTGTGTTAAAGCGGTGCTTGAGGGTCGTCGTCATAGCAAACGACAAACACCAAC
>NC_051407.1:36925509-36926830 GCF_015228065.2 Penaeus monodon
GAACCGACTTCCAAAGGAAAAAACGTCTCCCCTTCCTCTTTTTCTCTCCTCTTTTTCTTCGGTCTTCTCGTTTCTCTTTCTTCTTTTCTCTTCTCTTTTTCTGTTTCTCTTTTCTTTTTCTTTCCTTCTCTATCCTTCTCTCTTCATCTCTCTTCCCCTCTCTTCGTTTCCATTTCTCCCCCTCCTTCCTTCCCCTCTCTTCGTCCCTTTTCCCTTTCCCCCTTTTCGCTCTCATCTTCCTCCTTTTAATCCTGTTCTATTCTTTCTCTTCTCTCTCCTTCATCTCTCATTTATGCTTTTTCGTCATATCCCTTTTCTCTTCCTTCCATCTTTAAACAAAAATTTCTTTTTCCCCTTTCTTTTCTTTTTTATCCGGCCCTCTTTTCTTTTTCTCTTGTCTCTTCTTCGTTCCTTCTCTTTCTTATATATATAAAATTATAATTTTATAATTATTTAAGTAATTTTAATTTATCTCCTTCTCTTCACATCTTCATTTTTCTTTTATTTGTTTCCTCCGTCTTATATAGATTTTTAAAAAATAAAAATATAATAAATAAATCCTTTTTCTCATCTTCTTTTCCCTTCTTTTCTATTTTTTATTCCCCTTTTTTTTTCTTTTTTCCCAATTTCCTTTTCGCCCCCTTCTCTTTTTTTTATGTTTTGCTTTTTCCGGTCTTTTTCACTTTTTTCTTTAAAAAAACATATATACTAAAACACTAAAAAAACACCCTAATTATATACAATATAATTGTATGTTTACTGGGAGACCACAACTATCATATTTAGCGTCCATCTCTTCCTGTTCAAGAGTGTCAGTTGTGGTGCAAACTAATTATAAAATCATGATTCTAAAATGAAAATCTTGCCTAAAATAGGCTGAAGAGCAAATGACGATTCCTGCCAGCGGATTGAACCCTGGTTGTTTTTCGTCAATAATCCTGGTATTATGACTCGGGAGTCATAATACCAGGATTCTTGTTGAAGAAAAAATTCTTTGTTAACATCTGTTTAGTTGTTATCATGTTTTACATATTTCAGTGTTTTGGCCATGAATAACCATCATGATAACAATAATCATGAAGGTTCCAGTACTACTTGCAGTTACATATATTATCCCCTCATACATTCGTTATGCAACCAACATGTGTACGGGCGCGGCCACGGAATCAGGAGTGCCTAGGAGTGCGGCCTCGTGCTTCGTGTTTTCCTTCGCCTATCACATGCTGGGCTCACTTCATGTGGTTTTAAATCACTGTTATTATTGTTGTTCGTGTTACTGTAACGCCGTTGACGCGATCCTCATTCATGGCGATTTGTATTG
>NC_051407.1:36926884-36927060 GCF_015228065.2 Penaeus monodon
TTCTACATCTTTCTATGTATATCCTTTTCTTTTCTTTTTTTATGGGCTCTTTTTTTCTATTTAGTTTGAGCCTTTAGTTTAATAATTAATCGGCCTTCTCTTTTTTTTAATATAGATTTTATAATTAGATTTAGCGGAGAAGTCTAATTTCACTTTGGTTATAATAAGAAATAAAT
>NC_051407.1:36927473-36928137 GCF_015228065.2 Penaeus monodon
ACCGGGGAAGTAAGCAGTGCGATAACCCGCCTCCCTCCCTGCAGTGACCTTCGGCATGACTTCGCCCACCATGTACTACTACACCAAGGTGCTGAGCGACCTCTTCCTGGACACGCCCTACCCCGACACCAAGAACACCTTCAGAGGCTCCACGCAGGTCATGGACTTCTGGAGGGTGAGTGATGCGAGCGGCTGCGAGTGTGGGTGGGAACGGCGGCCTCCCGTGGGTTGTCCTGTGGGAGGAGGGTCATTTTTGCTGTTTGCTGTCATCGCGAATGTCGCGATTGTCAAATTGCTCTTCATTATTCTCACTACTGTTCTTTGTGATTATTGTCACTAGTAAAAGCTTACGCTACTAGTAACAGCAATGCGATCATAGATATGGTCATGATGACTATGTTATTTTTGATCATCTTGATCGTCATTTATGTGGCCTCATTGCTTGACTGACACCACCCCTCCTGTTTCTCTTCGTGTCCAGTTCACGGAGAACGTGTTGCTGGACGGACTGTACTGGGAGTACTGGTACGACCGGGACCAGACCGCCACACAGGCCGACAACCGGAACATCCTCTACGAGAACAGGATGCTGGGCGTCGCGCGCCTCAGACAGGTCGGGTTCTACCTCCGATTGCTCCTGCGGCCGCGGGTGTCCGCTCTCCTT
>NC_051407.1:36928211-36929327 GCF_015228065.2 Penaeus monodon
CCTGTGTGCCTGTGCCTGTGTGCATGCAAAAAATATCCAAAAATATCAGTTAAGCTTGTGAAAAATGTCATTTGATTTCTCTGTTTCCAAGTAGCAATCCTCTTGAGCCGTCATAGGCCATGCTGACGCGGCGTGTTCCCGCAGATCCGCGTCCGCAACGACTCGTGCATGGTGCCCGAGAACTTCCAGCGCGCCATCAGGCAGTGCTACGACGTGTACTCCACCAACGCCGAGGACAAAAGCAACTTCGGCGTGAACGTCAACGGCACTGCGTGAGTGCGCGAGCGCCTGACTCGATGGGCCTCTTGGCTTGCGGAGGACGTCGCTGTTCTCTCGCTGATGCGTTTGCCTCTGTCTGAAGGTTTGGTGTATATGTAGAAAAAAGGGCCTGTAGATGACTAGATAGATAGACACGCAGACAAAGGTGCAGCATATAGACAGAGCGCTAGAGCAATTGATACCATAGCTAGCGGCTGCCTCTCTTACCCCGTCTTTCCTTCAGCTGGACGTACTTCTCGGAGGAGGAGCTGCAAGGAGGCAGCCACTGGGGGAAGATCGCCACGTACTCCGGCGCCGGATCTTACCAGGTGCGGTGCCCTGGCCCTGTCATGGTAGTCAAAGGCAGTCTGAATGCTCTTTCCCTTCTCCATTCGAATAATTTAAGTAGATGCCTTCTTCTCTGGTCGAATTATCGTAATATTTGTTTATTTTTTCGTTATGCAAATAATCTCTACAGTCTTTTTTTTAGCAAGCTTTCCCAGCAAGCAACAACCCAAGCTTTCTCTTCCTCATAATATCATGCACCTGCGTCAGGATCGGTCGACCACGTAACGCCTGATATTCATTTCACCCAATAATCTGTCGCCGCCCAGTCTTACCAGCTGACGCTCATTTCCTTTCCCGCCGACCTGCCTCAGGACCTGGGAGTGAACAAGTCGGTGTCGAGGGACATCCTGGCCAGCCTGCGGGAGAACCTGTGGATCCAGCGCGGGACCCGCGCCATCTTCATCGACTTCACCGTCTACAACGCCAACATCAACCTGTTCTGCGTTATCAAGTGAGTGGCGGGGCGGTGGGACTTGGGACCAGGGCGAGGGGTCAGGCTAAAAAGAGAAC
>NC_051407.1:36929394-36930224 GCF_015228065.2 Penaeus monodon
CATTTTGGTATTAGCTGTGTATGTATCCAATCGGGTTAGCCTTTGTTTTTGGAGACAGTGTTGCTGTTCCTGTTTCAGTTCCTATTTTTTCAGTATTAATATTACTATTGGTATAAATGTATCAGTGGTAGGCAGAGCATAGTAAGCAGCAGCAGCGACCTAAGTAAGCAGCACCGCCCGCTCTTCTCACCCCCCCCCCTGCCCCCAGGCTGCTGTTCGAGTTCCCTGCCACGGGCGGCATCATCCCTTCGTGGTCCTTCCGCACCGTGAAGCTCCTCCGCTACGTCACGCCCATGGACTTCTTCGTGATGGCGTGCGAGTTCATCTTCGCTTTTTTCATCATATATTACATCATCGAGGAGTCGCTTGAGATCAAGACGTTGAAGTGCGCCTACTTCAAGAGCATCTGGAACATACTAGACCTCTTGGTGATCGGGGCGAGTGTCTCTCCTCCCTTGGCTCTGATTTGGCAGGATATAAATTTGCTTCACTTTACATTTTCTCTTTTATGTTTGCAGCTTTGCGACTGTGCCGACTAAACTTGCCTTAAATTTGCAGCTGGCGTTGCTGTGCATCGGCTTCAGCGTGTTCACCACCCTGACCATCGGCAGCAAGCTGGAGGTCCTGCTCGAGGACGCCAACAAGTTCGCCGACTTTGAATTCCTGGGCTACTGGCAGACGCAGTTCAACAGCATCGCGGCTGTGTGCGTGTTCTTCTCATGGTTCAAGCTGTTCAAATACATTTCGTTCAACAAGACCATGACGCAGCTGTTCTCCACGCTGTCGAGGGTGCGTTAGGGGTGCCAGGGTGCTCCAGCGGGAACCGCCTC
>NC_051407.1:36930419-36931258 GCF_015228065.2 Penaeus monodon
CGTGCGTTTGTTTATGTTGCATATCGCATATCAACGTCCTTCCGGTCTACTAGAGTGGAGGGCATGAATAGGTGATCCAAGGGATATCACAACTGAAAACGTGGTAGTGCTTGATATTTTGATTTATTGTAATTATTTTTCTTCGCATACTAATTTATAGTGTGGCCAATGGAATATTAGTTCTTTTTATCAAGAGAGGATAGAATAACGATAAGGACAAGAGACATGCAATATCTGCGTGCATCTCCAGTTCACCATTTTCTGTCAACAATGCGCTAAAGAACAGCATCCCGGCGAGCACAGCTTCCTAACCAAAGCCTCTGTATAACCTCACAGTGCGCCAAGGACGTCGGAGGATTCACCGTCATGTTCTTCATTGTGTTCTTCGCCTTCGCCCAACTCGGCTACCTCTTGTTCGGTACTCAGGTAAGCCGTCATGTCTTCAGGGGAATATACGCACACATATATGCCAGTGCTTTTTAAGAACATGCCCAGAAATACAGATTTTCCAGCATGAAGCTTGAGGATATACTGCTATTTCTGTGACGATCCAGGCTTCAGACAACAAGAATCTAATACAGGAAAGTGCCATTGCAGGTTCGTGACTTCAGGAGTTTCATAAACGCCGTCTTCACTCTCCTTCGAACCATCCTGGGAGACTTTAACTTCCACGAAATCGAAGACGCCAACAGAGTCCTGGGACCTATTTTCTTCCTGTGCTACGTGTTCTTCGTGTTCTTCGTTCTGTTGGTAAGGTCCAAAACTTTTTCCCATAAAAGTATTTAATGGCTAGAGCGACATAACGTTAGTCAGGTCCTGTTTTTGTGATTGTTTATATT
>NC_051407.1:36931325-36931626 GCF_015228065.2 Penaeus monodon
TCTTGACCCGCGCTATCTCCGCAGAACATGTTCCTGGCCATCATCAACGACACGTACTCGGAGGTCAAAGCCGAGATCGCCAACCAGCGCAATGAGTTCGAGATCGCCGACTACTTCAAGCGCGGCTACAACAACATGATGGGCAAGTTAGGCAAGCGGGACAAGCTCATCGACATTCAGAACGCGCTCAAGCTCTCCGACGCCAACAGTGACGGCATGCTCACCTTCGACGAGATTCGTGCCAACCTCAAGAAGTAGGTGGGGGGGGGGGGGTTCTAGGTGTTGCTGTTTAGAGTCTGTG
>NC_051407.1:36931751-36932879 GCF_015228065.2 Penaeus monodon
TCCAATGCCTTACCTTTCACTCAGGGCCAACTTCTCGGACATGGAGATCGAGATGTTCTTCGCCAAGTACGACACGGACGGCAACCGGCTCCTCGAGGCCGACGAGGTCAAGAGGATGCTGGCCGACCTCGAGGGCCAGAAGACGGAGCTTGACAGTGAGTACATGGACAAGATAAAAATCTCGAGGCACTCAATAGCTAGAGCTCCTGTGTTCTGTTCCACAGAGTGAATAGTTCTTTGTATATAAATTTAATGAGTTTGGGCCTTGTCTCAGTAGGAAATATCGTCCTTCAGAGCAAATCAAGAAAGAGGAGCAGCCGCCGAAGTCAACGAGCGAGGCCGAGACACGACCCGCATCCGCCTCCTCGGGCCACGGCTCCATCGTCTCGGTGTCCTTCGAGGAGTTTTCAGTGTGAGTGCAAGTTCCTATCCCCTTTTATGATTTGAAGACGGTAACGAGCAATGGGATGGGAGGGGGCGAGCGAGGATTAGGGGTGTGACCATTTGCGAAGGGAAAACCGGTAGGATTATGAATGTGGATGGTAGCTTATAAGAATAGTTTGACGGTGGACATACGATAAGGTTATCAATGATAGCGGCAGAACCAGTGGCGTTAAGAACAAAACTGGGAGAGACACCAGCTGTCAACGGTTCAGTTCAGATGTTACACATATATTGAGTGGGAGCTAAGGTGGTGTAACAGTAATGAGCGGAGATGGGAACCAAGAGGGTGACTAACAGGAAGGATTTGAGTCCTGCTCATGACGTTTAAAAGTTGGGCACGATACTACTTAAGTATAATACCCCCGCAACCAGCTAAAAATTCTAATAAATAAAGTTTCGGCCACAGCCTGCAGCGCCGAGTGGACCGCCTGGAGCACAGTATCGGCAGCATTGTGAGCAAGATTGACGCCGTGCTGGTCAAGCTGGACACCATGGAGAAGAGCAAGCATAAGCGGCGCGAGACCATGGGCAAGATTCTGGACACCATCACGGAGAATGACGGAAGTAGGTTTGGGCTGTGATTAATGTCAGACTGTGACCCGGTTCCTTCAAAGGGAGAAGGCGCATGTATTCAGCATGGGTCAGGGTGCTTGGGGCTATGGGCCTATTCTCATGATGTTTGTG
>NC_051407.1:36933122-36933380 GCF_015228065.2 Penaeus monodon
GTCAAAGTGGAGAAATCCTCTTTCGTCTTTTTGCTGAAACTGTTAGTGACAATATTTTTTTTTTCTTTGTGCAGTGGACGACTCGACTAAAAGGAAGCAGATGGAGAAGCTGGTGAGAGAGGAGCTAGAAAAGTGGGACGGCGACTCTCGACCTCCAACAGTTAGTGGCTTTTTTATGTGATTAATAAAGGAACAATTGCCTTGCATTGGCTCGCACTTGTTTTAGCACATAGTTGTAATATTTCTTTTGAAGGAATG
>NC_051407.1:36934021-36934874 GCF_015228065.2 Penaeus monodon
CCATCGCGCCAATATATTTTCATCATAACAGAACCCGAAGACAATGCCAGCGTATAAAATCATTCTTTTTTTTCAGAGCGGAAAATAGACATAAGCCCCGCACCTCAGCTGGCGATAGACAGCTGCATTCGTCAATACTCAAGAGCCAAGACACCACCAACATCTCTTATGTTTGAGGAATGGGAACAGTTGATGGGTAGTTTCACACAGTCATAATATAGTTGACAAGAATGAAAGCGCGTAAACTGTGATAGCAGTGCCTCAGTATTGGTCAGATTTCCAGGTTCTTTGTTTTGCGTTTGTGATATTGTCATTCGGGAGACAAGAAGATATGTACAATGATTAAATTTATTATTTTTTTCTCCCTTTGGTGTGTTCCTCGTCGCTTGATAAGTTTCCATGTTCTCAGAGCTTAGTCAGGGTGTCAACAGGAAGGTCAAGTACAAAGAATATCAGTAATCCAGTCAAATGCATATGTTGACACTCCGATGGGGCCTTTGGATGCAAGAGAAAAGATATCATAACCTATATGACACACGAGAGAACAAGAGATCTGACCATTTTATACATTGGTATTTCTGAGTTCATTATTTAATAGGTGTAAACACAATCGCAGTGCAGACTTGATTTATAATTTCAGGAGATGATTCCTAAATATACTATTTTTCACCCTCGAACAAACTTCTTAGTGGAAGTGCTCTAAAATGCTTCTTGTGTTTCTTATTGTCACACGGTGCATTCCACATAAGGCAAAGATAAAGGATAAGTGCAAATATTGTAGAGGGCGTAATGTGCTTTGCATGTTTAAAATCACGAACAGAAGACATTGCATGTTTTTGTATACAATTTAAAT
>NC_051407.1:36935135-36935206 GCF_015228065.2 Penaeus monodon
CGCGAAGAACAAGTTTAAATTTATGTTTGGCCAGCACACATTTTGGTTTTCTGGTCTCCAGAGTTCATCAT
>NC_051407.1:36936137-36936477 GCF_015228065.2 Penaeus monodon
TCCTATTTAATGTACAGCAGATGTCGCAATGGAACTAAATTTCCCAAGTGATTATGAACTGCTCCCCGGCTGATTCTTTCTTGCTCTTCATCTTCGTACACAAACGATCAGTAATCCAGCCAAATGTAAAAAGAGCAAGAAAGAAGCTTTGGCCAATTTTTGGTGATTTGGACAGCATTGGCATCGTAGATTCAGATGTCCATTTGTTACTGACTTGTGGCTCAGCATATTTCTTGTTTGATTTTTGTTATCTCAAATATATTTTTTCTTCACAATACGGGAGTTTATATTTTGTTGTATCCTTCGTTTCAGAAGGTTAGGAAATTCTTAACAGAGTATG
>NC_051407.1:36936534-36937354 GCF_015228065.2 Penaeus monodon
GTGAGAAATCAATTTAAGAATCATTCTTTGTGAAATCTGTTTTATTTCTGATTTCAAATTTGAATATAGAATTCAAAAAACAACTGCCTGCTAAGTAAGAGATAAGTATAAAAATTGTGGAATGCATAAGATTGAAGAATAATAGGACATATAATGAGATAACGGTGACTAAAAATATAATTTCAATACAATCCTTAATAAACTATGTCCATCAAACACTATATTTCCATGAATTGAATTGTATTTTGTTATTTTAAAAAGTTCCATAACTGTTATGATTACAGGAGATTATACCCAAAGTAGCATTGTATAGAGAGTTGTCTAGTTATCACCAAATAAAATAGTTAATGAAATAATACCCTCTTTTTAAACCTCTCCTTTTAATCTCATGCACAACATAGGTAAGTTGATACTCTCAACTGTTACTTCGTGCTGAACACACGTAAACTTCCGGATTGTGTACGAAGGGAAATTTTGAATCCTCTCCACATTTTCGTAAGCTGGAGACACATTCATCTGTACTAATTTCTTTTGGGGGGGACATTTTTTTCCTTTTGTCCAGTAATCATGGAACAGTAATACTGTGAGTAGCATGTTGCGATCTTTGCATTTCTCCAGGCAATTTTAATAAAAGAGAAGATATATGAACTTTTATATGTGTATGTTTTGATATGGTTGTCTTTTCACATACTCAGGAACCCGCACGATGGGTAGATTCACTTTTATCTTAGCTTTCCCAGCAAATTTTTTCCTACATTTAGTGGCTTCACCAACTCCAGGAGACGAGACTTTGCACTCGAGTACGTGGCAAGTAAAGTCA
>NC_051407.1:36938572-36938691 GCF_015228065.2 Penaeus monodon
CGCCAATACTCTATTGTAAGAAAATATTGTTAGTAGCGACACTGATACCAGTACAAAAGTATGATACATATATCGACGATACATGTAGCGCGACAATGTGCGTTTGCATATAGTATATA
>NC_051407.1:36939577-36940574 GCF_015228065.2 Penaeus monodon
TACTTTGAAAATGTTGATTCTAGTTTTCAACTAGATTGTGCAGGGTGGTCCGATAAAACTGTCCAGGTTATGAACCATCAAGCATATCATGATGGTGACCTCTCAATGATCCCCAGTGCCTGCATCTCTGCAACAGCTTCTTCCATATCGCGTCTATGCACTGGGGATATATGTCTGGGAGCATGTTTAATAGGGCGACTTCTACCTTTATCGACTTGATGCTTCACTAGGTCTGTAGCATGAATACACAATAGCTTCCACAGCTTGTCAGCCTGCTCTCCTGTAAGACCTTGGACAGTCCTCTATCCAAGGCCTTACAAATGGGGAGGCACGTTAGCCCTTACCTCAAACTGCCTCACCACTGTATTGTTTACAAAAGGCACCTCCATGTCACTGACTTGCAAAGACTTTCTCTTGAAATCCACCAATGCTTCACATTGCGCAAGATAATACTGACCAAGGAGGCAGGGGTCTTCCATGTCTTCTACATAAGCCAGTAGACGGTGCTCGGTGCTACCAACCCCTTTCACCACTTCTGTGGAACCCCTCAGTTGCGCACGGTGCTCTGTAACTCCACGCATCCAATGTGACGCAAGAGAAAGGCCTTGCTTTGCGGTAATTGTGTTCATGGTCCTGTCTGCGCCGGTGTCTTTTGTAAGACAATATGGATTGCCACTGCCTGCACCCTCGACCTGTGGTTTAGTTGCTGCTGTCCAAGCTATGCAACTAATTAAATGGACTGGGGCTTGGCAGTTGTCCTCAAGCCTCCCGTCGTTTTCCCGCGGACTGCAGGGCTGGTGTTGGTATCCTAAAGCCACATAGTTGGTTGATTGCGTCTTAGACTTGGGGCAGTATTGCTTATGGTGACCTTGCTGACCACTCCAACATTTTCCCTCGAATCTCGTCCTGGGACTGCTCGAGCGCCTCCTCACCAGTGCATGCCTGACTCTGAGACCTTGCTGGACTCTTGGGTACACCTGCACTACACTAATGTTGA
>NC_051407.1:36941011-36941165 GCF_015228065.2 Penaeus monodon
AGTGACACTCGACCATCAAAATCTTGCGGTTTCCTTCTTATCTTTTTACTGGCTAAACATAGAGAAGGCGATGGGGAAGCTCGAGGGGAGTTGAGCCGACATGGCTGTCTGGAGTCTCAGGCTGCATGAGCGTCAAATCAAGTGGCGTCGTCTA
>NC_051407.1:36943934-36944628 GCF_015228065.2 Penaeus monodon
GCGGCGTCGTCCTGGCCTCGCTCACAGCCTCACTCGATGCCGACTCTCTTGTAGTCCCATTTCCAGCTCCTTACGTGCTTCTTCCTTCATTTTTCATTTGGCTTCCTTAATTTCTTCTGTCATCTTTTCTCCCGCTGTCTGAAGTGCGCGGATTTCTTGCTTCTATCATGTTACTTCACATACTGCACACTCTGCTCCACACTTGCAAGCCTGCACTGGGTGTCATCTGTCTAGTGTTACTGGTCTTTCTTAAATTCACTGACCTCCTCGCGGATTTCAATCACTTCCTGCCGAATCTCCTTCGTCGGCTTCTCCACGACGCGCATCTGCCTTGCCATTATCTGGGCTGCTCGCTCACTACAGTCCTTCCTCAATGCATTAATCTCTTTTAAGACTTGGCATGTCGTTGCCTCTATTTGCCCACACACTTCTTTTACCCCCGTGCTTTCTTCTCTTACAACTCTAACTTCTCTCACTACTACACGTTCTTCTCCTACCTTCTGGATAGGCGTCATTATATCTGCGAGCGAAAACTGTTCACCTCCGCCGTGAACCGCCATATCTCGTCACTCTCACCACTAGTTCACGCGCAAGTACACTATTATTCTTCAAATCACACAACACGGAAAACAGTCCTCTGTGATTCTTCTCCTTTCGCGCCTCTTTTTCCCGCCAAAAACTGCTGCACATCGCG
>NC_051407.1:36945403-36947658 GCF_015228065.2 Penaeus monodon
CCCTTGTTTGTTTTCTGCCGAACCTCTCTTTCTGTGTCACTAGAAGATCATCTCGATTCTTGACTCTAAGTGCGTTGTGGCAAACCGATTGTCATCCAACGGTTTGTGAGACCCAAAGGCTTTACACAGAGCAGCAAACTGGTTCCATTGTTGCCAGAACCAATGGTGAGGTAGCCATCTCTAGTCGGGAAAGCCTGGTAGGGAAAACAATGCTTTCATGTGCTGTCCCCCATCTCTTGCCTCTCTGTCCCCATTTAAGTAATTAGATGCCAGGTTTACCATGCAAGAAATCTGTGTAGACAAAAGATTGCAATCAATCTTTTGTCCATTTCCTGTTCTTTGTCTGTCAAGCAAGGCTGCCATAATAGCTCCATGAGCATACAGACCTGTTGTCAGATCAGTCATGGCAACTCCCCCCTTTGCATGGCTCCCCCGTCTTCAGGACTGTCACTCCAAAAAGACCACCTACTGAAGCTGCAATAACATCAAAACCCTGGTCTCTTGGTATGGCCCAGGGGGACCATAGCCACTGATGCTACAATATATGAGCTGTGGGGCAATGGTCTTCAGTGCATCATAACCCAAGCCAATACGATCCAAGGCTCCAGGAATAAAAATTTTCTATCAAAACATCACTCTGCTTGGCAAGATCACGTATATACAGAAAAACCTTCAGCCTTTTTCATCATGGAAATACCTGCTTATTGCGATTCACACTGAGGAATAACAGCTTTCTGAGCCAGCAAATGGAGGGGCCCCAACCTCTTGTCTCATCCCCTTTCTGTGGATGTTCCCCCTGAAAATTAAAGAAATTACTTGTATATGCAATAGTTCTATGTTTTATCAGTTCTTAATCAGAAAAAAAAAAAAAATCATATAAAAGGCAAACATTCTCTTTTATAGTCAAAACTATAAAGAAATAAGCTCCTATCAAAAAAAAGAAAAGTTAAGAAAAAAATGTACTGTACGACCAACTTTATTCATCAACCTAGCTATAGGCTCCTGCCCCACCCCATGTACATACTATCTATATATTTAAAAGCATATATAGATAGTTTAAAATAAAAGCAAGCTTTTGACTGCAGCACCAGTGCAGATTTCTGCCTTCCTAAATTTCTAAAAAAACAGCATTACTGGCAACAACTTAAGCTGCCCTTACAGCAAAAGTAAAGGTATAAAAAAAAAATGAACATTTATGAAAGTTCACTGGGTCCTTTTTTTTAATAAGCAATATTTGATCCTGTATACTCTGTAATATTTAAGGAAAGTGCATTGCATCCCTTTTTTTAATAACTATATAAGCAATATTTGATCTTGTTTTTGTCTCTAAATAGAAAGAGGAGAAAGTATTACTCTTACTTTTATGGGCTTCTGCTCCTAGGTCACTGAGAACCATCGTGGCAAATGGGCCGGGAAGACTCGAGTTAGGTCAATGATTCTGATACCAGAGAGAGGGCCATCTGTTACTGGGAAGAACATTTGAATATAAGAAAATAAAATCATTTGTATGTTGATACCACCGACTTTCTTCCTGGAGAGTTTTATAAGAAAAAAAGGTGGGATTAAACATTCCACATTACATGATGCCGTATTGTTTTATCAGCATTATTTATGTCAAAGTTTATTCTCACTCATTCCTATTCTTTGTAAAGTGATATTACAACCATCTCTATCTATCATTAATTTTCCTCTTTAACTGAACCATTTTATGTTAATACAATTTCCCAATAAGAAAAATCCTCCTAATAAAATGACCTCTAAATAAAATCCTTTCCTGAATGGAGTACTTATCTACTCAACTGATTGATCTATACCAAAAATCACAAAATCCAAAAAGAAAAATGCTTACATGTGCTACAAACATTGTACCCTTTGAAACTGCTGCTTTTCCAGGGCTGAATCTCTTGCTTGATAGTCTTAAATTTTCCCCTGCACTGGATTATTTCAATAATCTCAAAAGGGGGGCTTTTTCCCAATTGCGTCAGTACCTCAGGGTATTACCCCTTAAAGATAAAAATAAATAAAATAAGGGGGAGATGTCGGGGAGGCACCCGCCCCAGAGGCCTACGGTCGTCGCCATTTTCCAGTCTGTAGAACTAGTTGAGTTCTATTCTTTTGCGTATCAGAGAAGCAACATTTCCAACACTGTCTACTTGGGTGCCTTAGCCCACTGGGCCCCAGAACAAAAATAAAATGTATTAATTTCCCTTTTCATTTCCCCTGATACGAAACCTGAAAAAAAGGAAAAAAAACGT
>NC_051407.1:36949133-36949281 GCF_015228065.2 Penaeus monodon
TACCATTTCCCAAAAATTTTCCCCCCGTTTTGTAAACTTGCTGTTTTCAAACACAAAAAATTTAGAAAACCCCCCAAATAAAGTTTACCCAATTTTGAACAAAATAAAAAAAATTAATAAAGGGGAAAACCTAAACGATTTTTTAATC
>NC_051407.1:36949345-36950043 GCF_015228065.2 Penaeus monodon
TTACTTATTGTTTTATTACATTTACATTGGTTTAAATTGTATGGGAAAGTCTTTTGTACTTTTTACCCTTTTAGCGGGAAAGGCCAAAAACTCCGCCCTTAAACTTGTAAAGGAACTTCCCTAGAAATAATCATCAATTATGGAACCAGTCAATTTGTTCATCCTTTCATCTTGCCCCCCTTTTCCCAAGGGGTGAAGGATGAGATGATTTCAAAATAATGTTTTTAGAAAAAATGAAGTTGTGTGCAATATAGAAAAAATTTTCTCTGGCCTTATCAAATTTTAGTTTTGTTTTTTGTATACAAAATTTTTTCATGCATCAGAAAAATATCAAAATATTTTGTGTGTAACATAAAGCACTGGTCTAACAAAATAATGATGTTGAAAATCGAGCTGGACTTTTGGGAAAATTGAGGTCTCAGTGGGTCTGAATGCAACCTTGTATTCTGCTGTCCGGCAATTTTCTGAGCAAAGGAAAGGAGTTCTAAAGCGTATTTCTTGCCTTTTTGGGGGCCCCCTATGACAGTAATTACAGATGACAAAAAATCATGAATTTATCATTTTTTTAAATTTCTATTCACATTTTCCCCATAATTCACTGGGTGGATTTAAAGCCCTGCCCTGATATTAGGCTAAACTGTAAATTCTTAAAATTTAAGACAAGCCCACTATAAACGCTTCATTTTCCCCGAACTGGG
>NC_051407.1:36950081-36950776 GCF_015228065.2 Penaeus monodon
GATGTCATAACATTCTAGTAAAGATTTGATGAATTCCTTAACATTGTCTTATCTTCAAATAAATTTTACACTTTGTAGAGCTATACACTATATACCGGGTTGCATTTAAAACATCATACTAACATGTTTTCATAACTGCAATAAAGTTGTCACAATTGCGTATGAATTCAAGATCGGAAGACAATTTACACGGGATCACGCGACTCTTCCACCTGTCCGGATGTATGTTTTTTGGTTTTAGATAAGAAAAGGGTATCAACATGACTCATATATTGCATTTTTTCATGGTTTTATCAAATATTGGATTAAAAAATTACATTAATGATAGTTAGAATTCGTCATATGCTATCAGTACTATTAAAGATAATGTCTAATAAATGAAGATAAAGTCAATTCCAAGTTCAGATATGGGACGTTTGTAAATCTCATCAGCTGATCGCCAAAACAACAACACGACAGGGACCAATGAGCACGGGGAAGCGGGAGATAATGAGATTTGGCCATATATTCCTAGTGGCTGTTACTTCCTCTGTGACTAAGGGACGCCCAAAGGGAAGAAAGTCACCTAAGGACATCACTGCCCTTGTAAAAATACATGGTCATTTGTTAATTCAACAGCAAAAGGTAAGGATATTGTTGAAGGAAGTTTCTGATTATTAGTACAACTAGATTATATGTATTTGATTATAGAAGCG
>NC_051407.1:36957915-36960276 GCF_015228065.2 Penaeus monodon
AAGTATTGGTAAAAACTATTATATGTTCCATCTTCAGCAATTAAAATTTTTGCTCTTGGCAAGGCTGCTCATTAAAGATGACATAAGTACTATATTCTTTGTGTTTCAGCATGGAGTGTGTTGTACAATGACAAAGGTTCGGCTTTAGATGCTGTAGAGAAAGGCTGTTCTGTGTGTGAGGAGCTGCAGTGCGATGGATCTGTAGGTTTGGAGGAAGTCCAGATGAAAATGGAGAGACAACGTTAGATGCAATGATTATGGATGGGTAAGCTATTTTGTAATATTTTTGTATATCTTTAGGTTTATAGTAGTATTCAAGTAGATATGTGTAATATGATCTTGACAATAATGTGTTGCAGTTAAGAGGTGCTGTATTCTGAACTCAAGATGTTAGGTTTTTATTAAGTATCTGGTAAATACTCATCTTTTGTAGAAACCTTAATTATATTTTATGTGAAGTACTTTATATAGTTAATCATTTTTATGCAGGACAACACATGATGTAGGAGCAGTTGCTGCTCTGCGTAGAGTTAAGAGTGCAATATCTGTTGCTCGAATGGTACTTGAACATACAACACATACATTGCTTGTGGGAGATCAGGCCACGGAGTTTGCTCTACAAATGGGATTCAAGGAAGAAAATTTGACGACTGCTAAGTCTGTTGAAATACATGAGCATTGGAAAGAAGAATCCTGTCAGCCTAATTACTGGAAGAATGTTCTGCCAGACCCTACAGCAAGTTGTGGACCCTATACCCTGTAGATGTATCAACGAAAAGTAAAAAATGGGCAACTGCACAAGAGGGAAAAAATTTTAATACCGGGAACCATGACACTATTGGAATGATTGCCAAAAGATACTCAAGGACACATTGCTGGTGGAACATCAACTAATGGGGCCACTCACAAGATTCCTGGTAGGTTGGAGATTCCCAATTCCAGGCAGTGGGGCCTATGGTTGACAGACATGTAGGAGGAGCGGCAGCCACAGGGGATGGAGATGTGATGATGCGCTTCATGCCAGCTTTGAAACAGTAGAAGGAATGAGGTCTGGTTTATCTCCTCATAAAGCTGCAGAAAAGCCCTATTTCAGATTGCAATGTATTACCCTGGATTCATGGGAGCAGTTGTTGCGACATCAATTACTGGGGAGATTGGGGCAGCTTGTCATGGTTTTGATAGATTCCCGTATTCTGTTGCAAATCCAACACTGCAGGCAGTAACTGTGATGGAAGTTCTTTGCTTTGGTTAATGGATAATGAGTCTTCAGATTCAATGGATTGCAAGAATAAAGAGATTTTGTAGCATTTTTCATCATAATGAATGAATTACATGTATTATAGGATTCTTCAGAGTCGGCTTGCAATATTGTTTTCACATTTCTGTTGGCACTTACTCATTTTAATCTGTTTCAGAAAATTGTAATGCTAATGTTCCAGTTTTCACCATTATTATAAAAATAAGGGAAAGAACTACAGAGGATTGTATTTATGTTTAGGCCATCCAGCTCGACCAACTACGTGTTTATGGATATGAAACTTTTATATATTTAAGACATATATTAATGTGTTGTGCAGTGGTGAAGGATTGTTGTGATATATTTATCTTTCTCTTGCAATTCTGTTTTTCATTTCTAAGTGTACTTCTTTACTTCTAATTTCCCTTTTTTGCCATTCCTTTCAGAATTAATAAAATACCGAAATGAAACATGCAGGATATGATATATTGCATAATGTGTAAGATGAATGATGTATGCAATTTCAAAAGATTTTATTATTTTACAGCTTCTACCATGTTACATATTTTACACCTTTTAAGTATAGTAATATTTTTCATTTACTGAAGCTGTAATTGAAAGCTCGTATGATCAGAGTTTATCTTTCCGAGATATTTTTGTAATGCATGAGGGAGAGGTGTCGAGGTTTGAATTTCAGGGATTTTGGTCATTGAGGATCCAAGGTCTGCTGGGGTGACTTGACAACAGAGAAATTGCTTCTGCCTGTAGTTATTAAAAACTCAATTTCTGTTGGTCAGATGTAGATACCTAGTTCTTATTGCTAGCTAGGTAAGCTCTGATGCAAAATTATTTTGATTCAATTGTGCAGTTGGTACATGAAATAGAATTGAAAATGTACAATCCAATAAGTAGATTTAAAATTGGTCAGCAAAATAACATTAGAGAGAATAATAAAAAACTTTAGGATGAATGATTATATTTGTTACAGTAATTTTCATACAACATTGAACCTTAGACATGTAAGTGCAGTGTAGTCTATAAGTGTCTTTAAAATGGTCCTCAGCACTTTCCTAATGTTAAGACATGAAGCAAACAAAACTGAGAATAAAAGTTATTTTGAAATC
>NC_051407.1:36961090-36961650 GCF_015228065.2 Penaeus monodon
AACTTAATCCCCAACATGGTGTTCTCTTTTGGTAGGTGATACAGTACCTCAATAAGAAGTCTGTTGATAACAACGCTGGGATTCCTTCTTTTGTTAAACAACATGTGATTTTGTCCAGGAGTGCAATATTTTTACACACATTACAGTATTTTAAAGATGTGATAGTTATAATTAAATATAATGTATAAATGATGCCTTAATGACAGGCTATTATGAAGATTGTTAGTTGTATTAGATTTACAGATGAAGATACTCATATGTTAGAATTGTTTTCACAATATTTTTTGCTTTTGTCTCAAAAGTCATTCTGTATGTATTTGCATATACAATTTCATATGGAATGTACAGTACTTTTGGAAAAAGGTGTATGTAAAATCTGTGTATATGTTAGAGATATATCCTCACTGCAGAATATTGATTAATAAGGAACCTTGATTGGAATTTCCTTAACCTTTGCTTTATAACTCAGTGATAGCTAGTATAAAACTATGTGGTACTTTGGTTTCTATAAAATATTTCAGTTCTATAGAAAATTGAAAACCTCTTGAATAGTTATGCTG
>NC_051407.1:36965073-36965198 GCF_015228065.2 Penaeus monodon
TATATATATCCCATTCAGCCTGAACTAAGTAAAAAATGGCCCAAATTCGTTCCATTGTTTAAGTCGGAGGCGTCGCGTAATTTACGAAAGTTTTGCTTTAGATTCTTTTCACGTTTTCTATGGTG
>NC_051407.1:36966425-36969297 GCF_015228065.2 Penaeus monodon
GTATTGGTAAAAACTATTATATTTCCTTTTCAGAAATTTAAAAATTTTTTGCTCTTGGCAAAGGCTGCTCATTAAAGATGACATAAGTACTATATTCTTTGTGTTTCAGCATGGAGTGTGTTGTACATGACAAAGGTTCGGCTTAGATGCTGTAGAGAAAGGCTGTTCTGTGTGTGAGAGCTGCAGTGCGATGGACGTAGGTTTTGGAGGAAGTCCGATGAAAATGGAGAGACAACGTTAGATGCAATGATTATGGATGGGTAAGCTATTTGAAATATTTTTGTATATCTTTAGGTTTATAGTAGTATTCAAGTAGATATGTGAAATATGATCTTGACAAAAATTTTGTTGCAGTTAAGGGGTGCTGTTTTCTGAACTCAAGATGTTAAGGTTTTATTAGTATCTGGAAAAATACTCATCTTTTGTAGAAACCTTAATTATATTTATGTGAAGTACTTCATATAGTTAATCATTTTTATGCAGGACAACACATGTTTGTGGGAGCAGTTGCTGCTCTGCGTAGAGTTAAGAGTGCAATATCTGTTGCTCGAATGGTACTTGAACATACAACCATACATGCTTGTGGGAGATCAGGCCACGGGGTTTGCTCTACAATGGGATTCAAGGAAGAAAATTTTACGACTGCTAAGTCTGTTGAAATACATGAGCATTGGGAAAAAAGAATCTGTCAGCCTAATTACTGGAAGAATGTTTTTGCCAGACCCTACAGCAAGTTGTGGACCCTATACCCTGTAGATGTATCAACGAAAAGTAAAAATGGGCAACGCACAAGAGGGGAAAAAAATTTTTAATACCGGGAACCATGACACTATTGGAATGATTGCCATAGATACTCAAGGACACATTGCTGGTGAACATCAACTAATGGGGCACTCACAAGATTCCTGGTAGGGTTGGAGATTCCCCAATTCCAGGCAGTGGGGCCTATGTTGACAGACATGTAGGAGGAGCGCAGCCACAGGGGATGGAGATGTGATGATGCGCTTCATGCCAGCTTTGATAACAGTAGAAGGAATGAGGTCTGGTTTATCTCCTCATAAAGCTGCAGAAAAAGCCCTATTTCAGATTGCAATGTATTACCTGGATTCATGGGAGCAGTTGTTGCGACATCAATTACTGGGAGATTGGGGCAGCTTGTCATGGTTTTGATAGATTCCGTATTCTGTTGCAAATCCAACTGCAGGCAGTAACTGTGATGGAAGTTCTTTGCTTTGGTTAATGGATAATGAGTCTTCAGATTCAATGGATTGCAAGAATAAAGAGATTTTGTAGCATTTTTCATCATAATGATGATTACATGTATTATAGGATTCTTCAGAGTCGGCTTGCAATATTGTTTTCACATTCTGTTGGCACTTACTCATTTTAATCTGTTTCAGAAAAATTGTAATGCTAATGTTCCAGTTTTCACCTTATTTTTATAATAAGGTGAAAACTGGAACATTAGCATTACAATTTTTTCTGAAACAGATTAAAATGAGTAAGTGCCACAGAAATGTGAAAACAATATTGCAAGCCGACTCTGAAGATCCTATAATACATGTAATTCATTCATTATGATGAAAAATGCTACAAATCTCTTTATTCTTGCAATCCATTGAATCTGAAGACTCATTATCCATTACCAAAGCAAGAACTTCCATCACAGTTACTGCCTGCAGTGTTGGATTTGCAACAGAATACGGGAATCTATCAAACCATGACAAGCTGCCCAATCTCCCCAATATTGATGTCGCAACAACTGCTCCCATGAATCCAGGGTAATACATTGCAATCTGAATAGGCTTTTTCTGCAGCTTTATGAGGAGATAAACCAGACCTCATTCCTTCTACTGTTATCAAAGCTGGCATGAAGCGCATCATCACATCTCCATCCCCTGTGGCTGCCGCTCCTCCTACATGTCTGTCAACATAGGCCCCACTGCTGGAATTGGGAATCTCCAACCCTACCAGGAATCTTGTGAGTGGCCCCATTAGTTGATGTTCCACAGCAATGTGTCCTTGAGTATCTATGGCAATCATTCCAATAGTGTCATGGTTCCCGGTATTAAAATTTTTCCCTCTTGTGCAGTTGCCATTTTTTACTTTTCGTTGATACATCTACAGGGGTATAGGGTCCACAACTTGCTGTAGGTCTGGCAGAACATTCTTCCAGTAATTAGGCTGACAGGATTCTTCTTTCCAATGCTCATGTATTTCAACAGACTTAGCAGTCGTCAATTTTCTTCCTTGAATCCCATTTGTAGAGCAAACTCCGTGGCCTATCTCCCAAGCAATGTATGTGTTGTAGTTCAAGTACCATTCGAGCAACAGATATTGCACTCTTAACTCTACGCAGAGCAGCAAACTGCTCCTACATCATGTGTTGTCCTGCATAAAATGATTAACTATATGAAGTAACTTCACATAAAATATAATTAAGGTTTCTACAAAAGATGAGTATTACCAGATACTTAATAAAAACCTTAACATCTTGAGTTCAGAATACAGCACCTCTTAACTGCAACACATTATTGTCAAGATCATATTACACATATCTACTTGAATACTACTATAAACCTAAAGATATACAAAAATATTACAAAATAGCTTACCCATCCATAATCATTGCATCTAACGTTGTCTCTCCATTTCATCTGGACTTCCTCCAAAACCTACAGATCCATCGCACTGCAGCTCCTCACACACAGAACAGCCTTTCTCTACAGCATCTAAAGCCGAACCTTTGTCATTGTACAACACACCCCATCTGAAACACAAAGAATTAGACTTATGTCATCTTAATGAGCAGCCTTGCCAAGAGCAAAATTTTAATTGCTGAAGATGGAACATATAATAGTTTTTACAATAC
>NC_051407.1:36976162-36976237 GCF_015228065.2 Penaeus monodon
ATGGTTCACAACAACCACACACCCCACACGAAAGCCCCCCCCCCAAAAAAAAACCACAACCACAAACCCCCAACC
>NC_051407.1:36976352-36978893 GCF_015228065.2 Penaeus monodon
CCCAAAAAGGGCCCACCCATACACCAAACCAAACCCCCGTCAAGCGAGTCAAGTGGGCCCCCCGGGGGGGCCCCCAGGCCCTGGGCCCACGTTTTTTTTCTGTCCGGGTTTAC
Source organism: Penaeus monodon (assembly GCF_015228065.2). Lineage (NCBI taxonomy): Eukaryota > Metazoa > Arthropoda > Malacostraca > Decapoda > Penaeidae > Penaeus > Penaeus monodon. Next base: position 36,976,466 of record NC_051407.1, read on the forward strand.
TTGGTTTAAAAGTAGTCGTCAGGTTTTTCAGAACCTGGGTCGGGTAAAAGAGAGCCACCCCCCCTACCTCCCCCCTTCCCTTTTTCCGGAGGTTCGCAAGATTGCCAAACAAAAAACTTATTTTTAAAAACCCAATTTGGAAAAACATTTAAGTGATCACAATAAAAAAGCTTTTTCACCCCGGGGACAAAGGAGGCCTCACACCAACCGTTCCCAATGGGGGTAAAAAAGCAAAAGATGCCCAAACCGCCCCAGCTTTTTAAACCCCACCGGAGTTCCAACTCCGTCTTTCACCCCAAAAACTGACGAGCTCCACTTTTCCCCCAACCTGAAAAAGGGGAATTTCCTCACAGACTCAAAAGCGAAATTTTAACCTGGCCCCAAAACCCCTGGGTCCCCAAAAAAGGGGGAAAGGGGCTCCGGCCCAGAAAAACCTCCCCCCCCCGGCTGAATTGGGTTACGGAAGGGTGGGTGCGGGAATCCCCACCCTCCCCTTTTCGGCTCCCCAGGGGGTTTTTTAAAAGGCCCCCACCCAAAAAATTACCCCCCCTGAACCCCAACTGACCTTCGCCGCCCGCCAAAAATATAATTTGGGGAATGAAAAGCATTCGATTCAAAAACCCCTTTCCTGTTTTTCCCCAATGAAAAAACCCCTTTTTTACCTGATAATGTTTACCACCCCTCCTTTTTTTCTCTGGGGGGGTGTGTTTGGGGTGTTGCCCCCTTTTACGGCCCCCCGCCCAAAAATGGGCCCCTCCGGCCAAACTTTTCAGAACCCAAACCCGGGGAGCTTCTTACGCTTTTTTTGGGGGGAAAAAGGGGGGCCTCATTCCTTGCCGTCATGGTTTTTCAAAATTTTTCAAAAAAATCATCGAACCCCCTGGAAGTTAAAAGGGCGCTAAAAGGCCTTTTCACGAAAAAATCAAGCCCCCCTGTCAGTCAACCCCGCCCCAAGTTGGGGGAAAAAAAGGAAAAATTCACCCAAAAAATTACCCCTGCCCCACCCGGACAAATTTGGGGTGGGCCCGCAAGGGCCGTCATTTTCCCCCAGCCCCCCCCGGGGAAATAGTTAATGTTTGCTCTTTTTAAACCCCCCCGGCCCCAAACCCCCTCCCCCCCCAAACCCCGCTCATTGCCCAAAAGATCATGGGCTTTAAAGTAAAACCCCCGGTAGAACCCCCACTTAAAAAAATGGGCCCTGGGTTTGCAATAAACTTGCCCCCTTTTCCCTTAAAAGTAGAAACCTAAGTCCCATCCAAAATTGGAAGAAATTTGCCCGCCAGGCCCAAAGGTATTCGGGAAAACCCCCATCCGGCCAAAAAAATTGTTGGGTTTAAAGTTTTAACTGTTTTAAAGGGCTCCCCCCGGGTTTGCCTCGGAGTTGGAAAATCCCCCTTTTAAAAAGCCTGGGTTCCCTATTTTCCCCCCCCCTTTTAACGACCCAACCCCCCGGTAAGATTTATAATTCAAGAAATTTTCGCCTGGGGGGAAATCTCCCCCCCCCGGGGCCCAAAACAAGCTTAAAAGGGGGTTAACCCCCTGGGAAAAAAGGAAAAGGGGGAGCCTAAGCTATTTCCACCGTGGAGTGGGGCCCTAAAGAAATGGGAAAATTTCCCTTGTCTTTTTCGGGGAAATACTTCATCTAAATTCCCCCGCCCAATTAAAAAATAATCCTTTCCCAACACCCACCAGCTTTATTCTTAAAAAAAATTTCCCCTTTTCCTCACAAAAAAAGGAAAAGGGAAAGGGGAAAAAAAAGTCCGGGGAGAAAAAAGAAAAAAAAGGGGAAAAATTTTTCGCCAACCCTTCCCCAATGAGAAAAATTTAATATATCCTCTCCCTCCAGATTTAGACCATCCTACAGAGGAATTTCAGGGGGAGGCCCGCTTTTTTGGGAAAAAGATCAAAAATGCCCCCTGGGGGGGAAACCCAATAGGGGTTTGAAGGAAAAATATTGATCGATAAAAAAACGGGGAAGGAAAACGGCAAACCCACCGCCAAAAATTGCCAAGAAAAAGGAAAAACCAACACCAAATTGAAACCATTGGGAAAAAAAAAAATTTTTGCTTAAAAGGGCCAAAAAAGCCCCCTGGGGCCCTTTGAACAGGAAACCCCAACTTTAACATCGAAAATGCCAAAGGGGGAGGGGAACGGTAAAACCCCCACTCTAATTTTCACAAAAAATTTCTTATACATTATTTTTAAAGGGGAATTTTTCCCGGGGAGACCTTAAAAAATAATTTAAATTTTTTATTTTTAAAACACCAATGATTTTGGGAAAGAAAAAACCCCCCTTGCGGGGGACAACGCTTAAAGGGGGGAAACCAAGCAAAAGAAAAAGCATCTGGAAACGAAAAAAAAACTTAAATTGAAAAATTAAACAAAGGGAATGGAAAAATAAAAGGGAAATTAATCGTTGAAAAAGGGT
>NC_051407.1:36978948-36980263 GCF_015228065.2 Penaeus monodon
TTTTTTTGAAAGAAAAAGGATTGATGTTCTAGAAAAAAAACTAAAGAAAAGGGTAAAAACCCAAAAAAATTTTTTAAAAAAAAAATACAACAAAACTATAACTTGTTTATAAATGGAAAAAAAATTTCAAGATAAAAAATGGAAAAATTTTTATTTTCCAAAATTTTAACAAAAAAAATTTAAAAAATCTAACCCAAAAACCCCAAATTAAAAACAATGACAAAAAATGACCCCAAAGGGCCCTTTGGAGTATAAAGAAAAAGTTTTTAAAATTTCGAGCCCAAAATTTGATGAATACAGAACAAAAAGTTTGCCTGGCCCGAAAGGGAAAAAAAAAAAAATTCTACATTTCTGCCCCAAAAAAGGGAAAAAAAGTTGCTAAAAAAGGAAAACAACCTTACTCACATACCAAAAAATTGACAATAACCCCAAAAAATAGGAACACCATTAAATCACTAAAAAATTTGTAACTTTTGATTCTGAAAAAAATTTAAAAATAATAAGGAGGAAAAACACCAAGATTTGGGGGAAAAGGAAAAAATTCGAATTTTAAAAAACATGAAAAAAAAAAAACAAATCCCCTGGTATCGAAAAAAAGTTTTGAACGAGATCCAAAAATCGGGAAAAAACCATTAAAAAATTAATTTCCCCAAAAACAAAATACAAAAATTTAAAAAGATTTTTGCCAAAAAAGAAAAATTTAAAAAAACCTTGAAAGAAAATGCGAAAAAAAGCCTGAATTCCCCCAAGGTTCACTAAAAAAAAAAATTTCCTAAATGGGTTTTAAAATGGAACTTTTTTTTTAGGGGAAAAAGGATGGCTTTTTCCGCAAAAAAAATTTCAAAAACTTTTAGAATATAAAGGGCCAGGCTCTAGCAATTTTATAAAAGCTAAAGAATTAAGTAAAAAGACCCGGGAAATGTGTCCAACAATTAAAAAGGCCGGGGGAAATACTTTCCTCTTTAAAAATAGGAAAAAAGGGGGCCAGGTGGGTTTCCTTACCCCAACCAAAAAGGCCCTTGCCGTTGGAATTTGTTAAGCCCCGAAAAATTTTTGGAAAAAGTTTGTTGAAGTTAAAGGAAAAAGGGGTTGGGAACAACCTTTTGTGGGTAGCCGATTTTTAAACAAAAAATCATAGAAAAAAATCAAAAAGACCTTAACTTTTCACAAAAATTTTTGGGGAATGTTGGGGTACCTTGGCAGAAGGAAACCAAAAAACTCTCCCAAAAAAAAAGCCTTGAAAACAAAAAGGGTAAAATTTGGAACAAAATGGACCAATTATTGCTTGGAACCTTTATATGTACAAAAGTCTTTG
>NC_051407.1:36980315-36980539 GCF_015228065.2 Penaeus monodon
CTTGAAACACCCCGTAGGAAAGGATTGGGCGATCTAGAGTCAGGTGGGAAACCGGGATATGGAGGGGATTTGGGGGGGGTTTTCCCACCTAACTGGGCCTTGAGTCTTTTCGGTCGGCGAAGCAAACCCCGGTGACCCCGGCCAAAACCGCCCCCGTGGGCGTTAGCCCTTGTTTTGAAAGGATTTAATTCCAAAATTTTAATATGGTATACCAACCCCAAACC
>NC_051407.1:36980589-36980836 GCF_015228065.2 Penaeus monodon
GGAAACCGCCCAACCTAACCCCACCAAACCCACGCACCACAAATCCCCACCAACAACCCCCACCCACCAACCACCACTCGCCCCAAAACCCCTGCCCACAGGGCAAAAAACCCCAAAACCGGGGGCCCACAAACACCACACAAACCACGCAGAAAAAAACCCCGCAGCCGCCGAACCGGGGGAACAAAGGGGCCAGGGGCCCCCCGCGGCACCCAAAAAACAAAACAAACAAAAAACGCACCACCAA
>NC_051407.1:36980893-36983432 GCF_015228065.2 Penaeus monodon
CCCCCCAAAAAAACCCCCCCCCCCCAAACGAAAAACCCCCACCAAAACCCCAACCCAACACCCCAACACAACAAAACAACACCAACACACAAACACACCCCACAAACACACCCCAAACACACACAACCCACACAAACAACCAGACCCCCACACAAACACACCAAAACCCCAAACGCACACAAAAAAACACCCCCAAACACACCCCAAATCACCCCCAAACCCCCAAACACCCAAAACAAAACACCACACAACCAACACAACACAACAACCACAAAACACAACAACACCACAAACCCCCACACAACCACACACACACACCCCAAAACCCCACCAAAACACACACCACACAAAACCCCCACAAAAAAAAAAAACAAACAACCCACAAAAAACCCAAACCCAAAAAAAAAAACACCCCAAAAACAAAAACCCCCCCCCAACAAACCCCAACCCAACATAAACAAAAACAACCCCACTTAAAAAATCAAAATATTTTTTTATATTTTATTCATTACTATAAAAACACAAAACAAAACACAAACCCAAAAAAAACAACCCCAAAATCAAAACAAAAAGGAACAAACACCCAACAAACACTTTCCCCCAGCACTCCGGCAAAAGAGAATTCCTTTGCCAAAATTGGTTTTTTAAAAAACAATACTCTTGAATTTAAAATTTTGCTCTTGGCAAGGAAAAATAAATGCAAATTTCTTTTGCAATATGGTTGAAAGAAAATTCGTTTTAATCTGAAAAGGCTGGGGGTTTAACCCCAGTGGTGGACTTATTTTAGAAGCCAAAAAAAGGAAAAAGGTGCAAAAGGAGGGAAAAATTTTTTTACGGAAAACATGAAATTGAATTTGATTGAAAATAGTTCAAGGGGGCACAATGTTTTTTTTTGTTTTGGAAAATCACTTTGGAAACCCTTAAAATTTTAGTGAAGCCCCAATAATTTAACTTTTTTACAAAAACCCAAATTGTAGGGGGAGGGCGCCGGGGAAGGAGAGTGAAATCGTTCCGGGTTGAAAAACCCCCTAAGGTTGGGGTTGGGGTTTCTCTAAAAGGGGTTAAAGGAAAAAATTAGATTGAAAATTTTTAAATACTGGTTTGGGAAAAAGAATTTTCACCAATTTAGGGGAGAATTTTCCCAGCCCTCAGGTTGGATTAAACCCCGAAATGTTCCAAAATAAAAAAAAACGCAGGGGAAAAATTTTTCCGGGAAAGCCTTTTGGAATGTTATAGTCTAAAGGACAATGGTTCAAAAAAGGGGAAAGTTGGGTGGGGTTTTCCCCACCCCAAAGGGGGAATTCAGAATTGGGGGAACGGCGCCAATATTTTTAATCGTTCTACCATTTGTCAGAAAAATTGAAGGTTGGTTTACCCTTTAAAAAAAAAAGGGGGAAAAAACCCATTAGATTCAATTTTCCCTGAAACAGTTTTAAAATTTTGGGGAGTAGTTGCAAAAAATTTTTTTGTAAAAACCCAAATGCACCCATCGGGGAGAATTTTCCTTTTTAAGGGTAATATCTTAGTTTAAATTTGCAAAAAAAAATTTTAATTTTTTCATCATAATGAAAAAATTTTACATGAAAGGATCTCAAGTCGTTTGCAATTGTTTTCAAAAATTTCTGTTCCCCTTTACCCCCAAATTTTTTCGAAAATTGTAACAATTTTCCTTTTTTTCCCTTTTTAAAATAATTAAAAACTGAAATTTAGCCTTTTTCTGCAGAAAAAAATGGGGAAGGAAAAAAAAAAAAGAACCACCTAAATCCATTTACTGTTCAAAGATGAAAAAATTCAAAATCTCATTTGCTCCATTAATCTGAAATACCCCAACCAAAAGGAACTCCCACCTTACCGGCTTGGATTTGCCCCAAATAGGAAATTTAAAACCAAACAAGCCCCCCCATTAGAAATTAGGGCCCAACAAATGCCCCCCATGTCCGGAAATAATTCTCTGTGGGCTTTTTGGTTTTTGGGGAAAAACCACCTTTTTTAGTAAAAAGCGGAGGCGCAAAAATTCTCCCTTTCTGCGGGCTTTCCCTTTCAATGCCCCATGTAATTAACCCAACCCTACCAAGGAAATTTTTTGATCCCATTTTTGGTTCCACCCCACAAGCCTTTGTATTTGGGGTATTTCAAATTTCTTTTTCCCGGAAAATTTTTCCCTTGGGGCTCCCTTTTTATTTTTGGGAAAACACAAAGGGTCCACAACTTGTGAGGTTGCAAAATCTTCCAAATTAAAAATTTTTTTCCAAGCTAGTTTTTAAAACAGATTAATTAACCCTTAACCCATTTTGTTAGAAACCCTCTACCCCCCAACAACTTATTTTTTTTCAAGACCATTACAAAAATTTTCCTTTTAATCTCCCAAAACCTAAAGGGGTTTTCCCAAAAAAATTTAAACATATAAAATTTCCATAAATATAATTAAGTTTAAAAAAAATTTTACGGTTTCTAAAAAAACCTTTACTCATTCGAAACGCACTTTTAAAACCCGGAACACCTTTTTAAGATCTAAACAACCTTTGAATTTACAAACCCC
>NC_051407.1:36983454-36983722 GCF_015228065.2 Penaeus monodon
TAGTTCCCCTTAAAATTTTGTCAATTTTTTTTTTCACCTTTTCCAAAAAATTTAATCCCCTGGGGAAACAAAAAGTTTTTCCCAATTAACCCTTTTCTTTTAAAAATATGTGCACAAGAATTATCTTTGTCATCAATGGCAGTTTGGAAAAAAAAAATTTTAAATTGGTGGGGTTTTTAATGTTTTTTATTTGTGGGGTTATGTGGTGTGGGGCTGTGCGGGGTGTCGTGTTGTGGTGTGGGGTTGGTTGGGGTGGTTGATTTGGGGG
>NC_051407.1:36990582-36991377 GCF_015228065.2 Penaeus monodon
CACCAAACGCTTCTATAATCAAATACATATAATCTAGTGTACTAATAATCAGAAACATTCCTTCAACAATATCCTTACCTTTTGCTGTTGAATTAACAAATGACCATGTATTTATTACAAGGGGCAGTGAGTCTTAGGTGACTTCTTCCTTGGACGTCATTAGTCACAGAGGAAGTAACAGCCACTAGGGAATATATGGCCAAAATCATCATTATCTCCCGCTTCCACGTGCTCATTGTCCCTGTCGTGTTGTTGTTTTGGCGATCAGCTGATGAGATATACAAACGTCCGATATCTGAACTTGGAATTGACTTTATCTTCATTTATTAGACATTATCTTTAATAGTACTGATAGCATATGACGAATTCTAACTATCATTAATGTAATTTTTTAATCAATAATTTGATAAAACCATGAAATAATGCAATATATGAGTCATGTTGATACCCTTTTCTTATCTAAAACCAAAAATCATACATCCGGACAGGTGGAAGAGTCGCGTGATCCCGTGTAAATTGTCTTCCGATCTTGAATTCATACGCAATTGTGACAACTTTATTGCAGTTATGAAAACATGTTAGTATGATGTTATAAATGCAACAGGTATATAGTGTATAGCTCTACAAAGTGTAAATTGATTTGAAGATAAAGACAATGTTAAGGAATTCATCAAATCTTTACTAGAATGTTATGACATCATTCATTTTCATTTTATTTTTATAATTTTCTTCCCATGTTCTTGGAAAATGATAGCTGTTTATAGTAGGCTTAGTCATTAATTAAGAATATATACA
>NC_051407.1:36991435-36991537 GCF_015228065.2 Penaeus monodon
TGTGAATATGAAATTAATAATAATGATAAATTACATGATTATCTTGACTCATCTGTAATTACTGTCATAGGAGGCCCTCCAGCAAAGGCAAGCAATACTGCA
>NC_051407.1:36991667-36991816 GCF_015228065.2 Penaeus monodon
AGACCAGTGTCTTTATGTTACACACAATATATTTTGATATTTTTCTGATGCATGTAACTTATATGTATGACAAATACAAAACTAATATTTGATAAGGGCCAGAGAATTATCTATCTATTGCACACAACTATCATTGTTTACATAAAAAA
>NC_051407.1:36991916-36992004 GCF_015228065.2 Penaeus monodon
TTCCCCTTTTTCCCCCCCTCTCAGGGGGGGACCCTTGGGGGGGGTCCCCCAAACCGTACTGGGAAGGCCCCAAATTCCAAAGAGCCCC
>NC_051407.1:36994016-36994308 GCF_015228065.2 Penaeus monodon
CAGCTAATTGAAAAATGCTTATCATTAAAAGGTAAGAATGTAAGTTACGTAATAAACTGTAACCTTATATTTCAAAGAAAAATGAGACAGCATTCTCATTTCTAGTCAATGTAATTTCTGTATTTATTGACAATGCTTTACACTGCCACTAATACACACCTTTTACCTTCTCTCTAAGTACAGTGGCATCAAACAGATATGTGTCATTATGAATTACTTTTTCTTTGCTGTGGGCAACTTCATATGTATGTAAATCATTTGACTCAGTGCATACACTTTTTCTATCTCAAGC
>NC_051407.1:36994434-36995267 GCF_015228065.2 Penaeus monodon
TTCAAAAATTAACCACAGCAACCATTCCAGCCACATGTAATGTCAAAATATATGATTATATGTAGTTGTTCCATTATCATATCCTTATACCTTTCAAATATTTGACCATACTTGTCTCTGGGAAACCACACTCACAGCTGTGTTGAATTATCTAACTATTATTGAATACAACTAATTCTATATATTATATTCTGTTTTTATAGTTAAAATAAACCTGAGAAAGTTAAAGGAAAGGGATAACCAATTCCTCTTTTACAATCTGCAAGATAAAACAATGGAAAAATGCTTCATCCCAAGATACAAAAAGAAATGGTAAGTTTTGGTACAAAACTCCTACAACAGTTGGTGGATTGTGTATTTGTCTAAAATGTTCCTGAATATTATAGGTTACATATTAATGTCAATAGTTTTACCTGTGTGATATAATAAGTAGTAAAACATCAAACAATTGTCAAATTAATTAAATAGATTCAGAAATTGTGAATATTTCACTCCCTGCTCCATTGTATTCTTTTGCGTGATACCATAGTATTTACAGTCACTTTGCTTTATGCTGAGTGTGTAATCATTTGTACTGAATAAGAGCATTTTGGTGAAATTTTATGAACACACTTTAAAAATGGGGACACATTTGTGTATCATAATCACTTGTAACAGTTTGAAGTGGTTTTATGGTTTTAATTAACTATCATTTATGTTTGCTGTAATATTATACCATTGTCAGCACCATCTATTACTGTAATTATAATACAATAAACTGACATAAATGTTAACAAAACCACTGTAAATTAAATTTACTTCATTATCTAACATGACAAAAAGATAGGTTTTGC
>NC_051407.1:36995290-36995535 GCF_015228065.2 Penaeus monodon
TGCAAAACACTGAAATCCATTATTTTCTAGAATTGTCAATTACACATATACATAACCACTTGATCCTCTGTATAGACATAAAAAATACAAACACAGAAAAAAATCATGCTAAATGAGACAGCATTTTACTACCATTAACATTCACTACCAGTGTAGCATTTTTTTCTATATTTGAAATTATCTGAGGTATTTCAATTGACAATTTCTATAAATATAAATATCGACATATAATATCAACCTATTCA
>NC_051407.1:36996289-36997702 GCF_015228065.2 Penaeus monodon
TGAAATCCCTCTCGTTGACATGAGGAGGTGATTTGAGTGGCAGACAGCCTTCGGGAACTTGCCCTGCACCTTTTACCTTGACTGGCCCTCAGTATGGACAAAGAAGGCACATTCATGGACAGTTAGCAGCTGAAAATCGTCCAGGTCTTGAAATGCAGTGTTAATGTGAAATCTCGTGGTGTGAACCTGTTGGGCCTGAAGCCACACCCTGTCTCGGACTTTCAAGTTCTATTTGTCCAGTTAAACTTGGGGAAAATCTGGAAAAATTGTTGCAGAAAGATGACAGAAAATGAAAAAGAAGAAAAAGCAAGCCAAGTTCTTTATTTGACATAGAAGCAGAATATCCGAGGCAAGGGTCCAGATATACACATGTATATCTGGACCTGCTGTGTTAAAGCCTCAGTAGAGGTTTCCATTTAGCTGACTACTCAGTGGTTTTGATTTTTATATCAAGAATAACGATTACAAACGTGTATCCTTATCATAATTCACACTAAGAAGTGTTAGGATAGAAAGTCTCAGTTTGTAAGGTTTAGGGGTAATTTTTATTCTGTTATTATTATTTTTTTTTTCTATTTTTCTATTTACAGTAGGACGAGTTGAATGCAGATTGTCACGTGCTTTACAGCAATCTTTCTGAATTGCTTTACAAAGTTACACACACAAATTATTACACCATTAGGCCAGGTTCACAGTACTAATTTGCCACACTCATAAGCAGGTTATACATTTGCCTGAAAACCACCAGTGAGCCGTTTGAGTCCACGTCAAGGAGGATGCTTTTTTAAAAATTACTTTTATTGTGTGTGATGTCATGTGCTGTTTATGAAAAGAAAACAGTGGGTCGAACAGATGCTTGGCAACATGGACTGGGTCATTGGGACATAGCCACTGGAGGTGGAGGTGGACTTAGCTGTGTGAACATTGATTCATAGACTTCCATGATTTAATTATGGGTTTAGCTTTCTACAACCCCCCCCCCACCACCACCATTCTATTATTGTTTTGTAGCGATTGTTGGCATCTCGGCTCACTGTTCTTGAGTGAGCATGAAGATAGAAATGAATATACTGTTTAGGGTAAAACACATGCACATATGATTTATAAAGAAAACAGCAAGAAGAAAACTATGCTGATAAATTTATTTTACAAAAGTGGGTTAGTTTAAATTTAGCTATTCTTTTATGTAAGGCTTTACATTAAGGTTTAAGTTTAATTTAGGTTGATTAAATCTAGTTTGTTCCAAAAAAAATGTCTTACTGGAAGTTTATGGGAATTCCAAGTTTCTCATCTCAACAGTTTTCATCTTGATAGGTAAAGAAAGCATGAACCATGTGTAGTTAGGAAGCTGCCAGACAAGAGGGAAAACTAGAGATTCTGTTTCACTTCTGTTATATAAAGACACATCGTTTC
>NC_051407.1:36997746-36997832 GCF_015228065.2 Penaeus monodon
ACTTTAAGGGATAACTATTCTAAAAAGAATTCCTACCAAAGACAGAAAAGGAAGTGACAGTTGAAAGTGCTTTGAATATTTTGAGG
>NC_051407.1:36998286-36999018 GCF_015228065.2 Penaeus monodon
CATGATGTTGGTGTGAGGGAGATTTAATTTTTGTTTCTGGTTGTTTAGTGACCTCTGTTTTTGATTGGCTGGTATCATATCCTTTTAAATATTGGGAATATCACAAAAGAACAGGGAAGACGTATGATCCTCATTCTCTTGTCTTCACCAGATAGCAAGGCATGGAAATGCTGTTATTTCAGATGACTTTTATCCTTGTTTATGTTTGTCATATGTTTTGCAAATACAATAGAAATTTGTGACTTATTTGAAACACATTCAATAATTTGTTATAGACCTGAGTTTAGCCTTGTAACCTATTTATAAGGAACTGTAGTAGGGTATATAGTGGCTTCGATAATCTGGAAAATTTACCTGGTTCTTTATAGTGAAGATATACTGTATACTATAATAAACTGTACAAGGGAAGTGAGCAATAATGATATTCTTTTCTCTATACTGTGTAGTACATAGTGGTAGAGGTATAATGGTAGCAAATTTTTATGTGAAATTGTAAGCCTAGGAGAAATAAATTTACATTGTAAGGGATTACCCTACATGTTTTCATGGCTCAACCAAACTATTTTCTTGTGAATTTTGGAAAAAGAGCCAATTCTCCATTCTTTATTATGCCTATGAATTAGGTGATTACTATAAAATACTTCACTTGAAGTTACTGAAATATCCATAAAGGCATGATATAAGTATTTTTGTTACATGATAATATTAAGTTGCTGATGCTAGGAAGGCAAG
>NC_051407.1:37000627-37001845 GCF_015228065.2 Penaeus monodon
ACCCTTTTTTATTGTTTTTTGTATTGTTAATTGCATTATAATGGCTATAATGTCAATAACGCAATAGTATTGTATATTTGCCCTTCCAGCATCAAGCGTTTCTGAATGAGGCAGTGCTCCCAACTCGTACAATAACACAGTAGTGCAGACAGGGATAATGTGTCTATCCTTGTCATAAGCATCTCTACAAGTGTAGCTAAATGGATCATATTTATTTACTTGTATCCCTAAGCATTCTGATAATTTTCACTTTTACTAAAAATATATTTGATGCATTTATAAAGAGTTCATGATTTGATAAATAGGCTAATTATGTTTAAATTTTCCTCCAGCGTTAAAACTACTACCCTCTGCTGGCTCTTCAGCCATATTATATTTGGTAGTGCATTTTTTAATGCAGTGCCAACAATAGCTCCACTTTTTAATACCTCCAATGGTATTATGGTTAGTACTAGAACTTCATATGTGTAGTACCCCTTGTAGTATTATGGCTAGTTGTTAGTTTGGGAGGGGAAATTATTCTATTTTCAAGTAATTTGGATTAGGATCTAGTCTGTGCATTAAACATTGTAGTAATTGTTATTAGCTTTTCAGCTAAAACAGTCCTACCACCACAATATTAATACTTTTAGATGGGGTGGCAAAGCCCACTATTGTTACCCATTGGGCAAGATTATTTTTGACACATGCTTCACCAGTGAGGGAAGCCAGAAGTGTGGGTGCCTCCTGTTTACTCTATTCTGACTTGTATTTTATTATGACATGGGAAAGGTTGTTGAAAGTGAAGAGTAGAAAAATATGCAAGTATTTTTTTTTTTTTATAATAACTAAACCTGATTTTACTTTTTAAGTCCCTCATGCCTGTATGTAATCAAGTCCCCTCTTATTTTAAAGAAAAAAATAACATGAAAGTTTTTTCAGTTTCTCTAGCAAAGTATTGATTTTAACCTCCTAGAGATTGTATTTTTATTGTATTTTCTCACAGTCAGAAATACTAAGTAATAAATGATTAAAAGAAAAAAGGAAGGAAGAAAAGCTTCCTTGTTAAATATGTTAAGTTATTATTGGTTGTATTACATTTGCTTCACAGAGTTTTGCTGTTTCTTTTGCTCTGAATGATTTCTGAAGTTGAAATTTATCTTAATTTTATTTTGATGGTTATTATTTAGAATATTTTTTTCTCAAAGTGAGTAACTTTTCAGGTTTATTTATTCAATT
>NC_051407.1:37002654-37003307 GCF_015228065.2 Penaeus monodon
AAAGTTACTCACTTTGAGAAAAAAATATTCTAAATAATAACCATCAAAATAAAATTAAGATAAATTTCAACTTCAGAAATCATTCAGAGCAAAAGAAACAGCAAAACTCTGTGAAGCAAATGTAATACAACCAATAATAACTTAACATATTTAACAAGGAAGCTTTTCTTCCTTCCTTTTTTCTTTTAATCATTTATTACTTAGTATTTCTGACTGTGAGAAAATACAATAAAAATACAATCTCTAGGAGGTTAAAATCAATACTTTGCTAGAGAAACTGAAAAAACTTTCATGTTATTTTTTTCTTTAAAATAAGAGGGGACTTGATTACATACAGGCATGAGGGACTTAAAAAGTAAAATCAGGTTTAGTTATTATAAAAAAAAAAAAATACTTGCATATTTTTCTACTCTTCACTTTCAACAACCTTTCCCATGTCATAATAAAATACAAGTCAGAATAGAGTAAACAGGAGGCACCCACACTTCTGGCTTCCCTCACTGGTGAAGCATGTGTCAAAATAATCTTGCCATGGGTAACAATAGTGGGCTTTGCCCCCATTACTAAAGCTAATACATTACAATGTTTAATGCACAGACTAGATCCTAATCCAAATTACTTGAAAATAGAATAATTTCCCTCCCAAACTAACA
>NC_051407.1:37003587-37003948 GCF_015228065.2 Penaeus monodon
AAAAATCTATATTGATAAAACAAGACAACAAAACCGAAATAGAATTTCAAAATCTTAAAATTATTCCATGCTTTCTTTGCGGGAAGCTGACGATTAAAGTGATAAGAATCTGCACTGTTTTCAAGACTGGAAGAGCCGGACAAAGTTTGCGGGAAAGATTTAGCATATGTCAGCACACGTCAGCACGAACTGTTGACTGATGGCGGTTGGCAAAGTCAGCAAGGGTCCGTGACAGCTAATATGCGTGGAGTAAGACATATACAGAGGGAATAACTTCAAATAGGATGATGAAGCTGTGAATAGTAAAACGATAGCTGAAATATTGTAAAACTTATTATCGAAATTATAATGACTTGATGTT
>NC_051407.1:37004517-37004602 GCF_015228065.2 Penaeus monodon
AACAACCAAAGAAATGATTCTGTAATAATCATGATGGTATATGATGATGTAAGAATATACGCACATAAACCGTACTGTGCCCATG
>NC_051407.1:37004659-37004953 GCF_015228065.2 Penaeus monodon
CGTTCGCTAACTCAGACAATGACCTAACGATAATCGAGAACTAAATCTCTGACACGTGAAAATAGTTAAGTAAAAAAAGAATTTATCTCTTCTTTGTTTATCCATAGGCCTATATGTTCTTTGTGGAGAAAAAAAAATGAAATGAGGGATGCGTCTAGTCTGATAGGTCTATCATGTCAAGCTGGGATGGATATACAGGCGGAGTGAAAATACGTGTATGTGTGCTGTATTGGCATGATAAGGTTTCAGGTGATATAAGTGCGTACGTCTAAATCATGTGAATGTAGTCTATAG
>NC_051407.1:37005672-37006711 GCF_015228065.2 Penaeus monodon
CTCCATCACACAGGTAACCGCCACGAACATTGTGGTCATCTTCACGTGCCTGCTTTCATACGTTCATGTAGACAGTCAGCGTTTTGCTTCCGATGGCAATAAAAAAAATCGTTTGCTTTGTTTGTCTCTGGATTTATTCTGTGGAAATGCGTTGTCTTATCGCAGTTTTATCTTTTTAAAATACCGCGTTTTCTTATGACGTCATAACTACAACAAAGAATACATAGCTCCTCTTTTTTCGCATAATATATGGAAATGTTATTGTATAATAGGTCTACCGCCAATTCTTATGGAGGAAAATGGTTATAGTATTCTTGGGCGTGAAAAGAGTTAAATACATGAGTATTTATGTTGCTTATCCCTCCTTTCGAACTCATCATTTTCACTTCTGCTTGCTTTAGAAACGTTGATAATAGAGTTATCTGGTAGCTACCAATCATTATATTAGAAGAATTACGAATTATAGATATATTTCCTTGCGAAACGGTACAGCCTTCGTATTGCTTTCAGGTTAAACTTTTGGGCCATTGCTTCGCCGCTTCTGATATACTTTTTAAAAGATAGCACTGGCATTTGAAGACGTTATCAGTGGTTTTCACATTATTTTCAGATCAAGTTGCACGTTCTCCCATCTATTATATATTGATTTTGACGTCTTTTGCAATATTTTAGTGATCAATCCATGTTAAAAAAAACTCTAATTCCGTGTCGGGTTCGCTAAACCCCACCTATGACCGACGCCTTGCTGACAACTGTTAACGATGAGGAGATAAAGATAACAGAGATAACATAGATAAGGCTTCTCTACCAAAGTAGATTTCGTAAGTTCTAAAGCAGAGCTGCGGCTTCAGGTAAGTAACTCGAAAACAGTCTTCTGCAGAGCCTCATATAAGCGCTATCCTCGGGAAATTCCCCACGAGATTGGGGTGCAAGACAGCGCCTTCAGGAGGCAGAAGTCGAGACTAGTGGAGTAAATTGGCTTTCAGGTATTCAGCTTCTGTCGATTGATTATTTTTATTTCCATCCTTCTGATATAAAG
>NC_051407.1:37006757-37007683 GCF_015228065.2 Penaeus monodon
GTATCATCTTCTGTGGCGAAGAGGCGATCAGCATACGTTCTCCATAATTTAGAGAAATGTGAGTGATAATTTTCATAACCCCCAATAACATAAGATAATCAGTGTCTTCAAGAAGTCCCTTCTTGAAGACACTGATTATCTTATGCTCACCGTCTTTGACCTGCCTTCGGCTTTCTCGATTTTCAGGCTGTTCATCATCCAGAACCAACGTATAATTTTTGAACTTTTGAACACATCGTTGCTTCTCTAATGTCATTAATTAAGGAACTAGTATTCTAAAATATTAGAGTGTAAATCTTTTGTCACTGTTATCAATAATTATACGATTTTCAGTGCAAGTGAAAAAAATAAGATAACTGCTTGATATAAGGGTCATGATTCGGGTTAATGTAAATTTTGTTCTAACAGCATTAGCATTTGAAGTACTAATGACAAATGGGGATACTTAATGATTTTACAAGTGTAATTTTGATAATAAATTTCATGAAAGTGATGCACAATAACTAATAACCACTATAAAATTACGCTGCTAGTAATGAAGGTATCATCAGACATAATGTTTAACCGCCGTGATGATCTGATCATAATAGAGATGAGAGTATATGTCGCCTTCTGTTGCCCTTTTCAGCAAGCATTTATTTCATATCAAAGATGATTTAGCTTTGCATGATATACGTATGATATACGCATGATCACATATATTGAAAGAGAGAACACAATGGCGATAACACGACCGATAACAGTGTGCTAGAAATTAGGACGAGAATATTGTGCATTCCAACAGCGTACATAAATTGATATATTAAATCATAAACTGCATAACGTTTGGCGGTGCGAACGATCAAAAAAAGAATATATAAGCTATATCAAATGATTTTTTGCATGGAGAAAAATATGATCATTTGCTACAATTTTTTAAAAAAATA
>NC_051407.1:37010760-37010866 GCF_015228065.2 Penaeus monodon
TGAAGCCAAGATGGTGTGTCTCTGTTGCTGTTGTGACCCGCATAAGCTGGCCTATATATCAGGCATCATTACTGCTGTAAGTATTTCGTGGGTTGTTTAGCGCACG
>NC_051407.1:37010975-37011147 GCF_015228065.2 Penaeus monodon
GCACGCACTCTGACTCAATCTCCCCTCCTCTCTATCTCTCCCTCTCTTTCCATTCATTAAATTTCCATTTACCACTAAAAATAGAAGGAACTATCATCTGGAATTTCCTTAAGTTAAGCTATCTCACCCGCTATCGGTAGGATTTTTTTTTTAATCATGATATTCAAACAAT
>NC_051407.1:37011424-37011509 GCF_015228065.2 Penaeus monodon
GATATTCAAAAAGCTCTGATTAACTGGTGCCACATACAGTTTAAATCGAGTAATTCGTTTTGCATGAAATAATTTGGGTCTGGTA
>NC_051407.1:37011538-37011783 GCF_015228065.2 Penaeus monodon
ACTGACAAAGATTCGCGAATATATGCGAAAAGGAAAAGAAAAAAGTGTTGTATCCCTTTATGAATGTTTTATATTATAAAAAATATATATATGAAAATACATCTTATTCTTAAATATATAGCCACAGATTGTACAGTTCTCAATAAAGCTGATCACCTATTCTTTCCTCGTATGTATGTATGATAAGTGATAAACAAAACTTACAGGTAGATTTGTGTATATGAAAGTACACTTCCCCCCTGTGT
>NC_051407.1:37011826-37012143 GCF_015228065.2 Penaeus monodon
CTCTTGCGTGCTTGTGCATGTTTGTTTCTTTACATACTACATGCGTTATTAGATGTGCATGTCTCTAAGAAACAAGAAAACAAAACAAATAAGTGAAGAAAGATGTTATCTTGGGAAACCAATTATCTGGAGACGTTTTATCAGAGGAATTAGATAGTGACTCACTTTTCTCGAAATCCTGTTGTTTTTAATGGTGCATTTTACCTTCTCAACACAATCGACTTCACGGGTATTTTTTGGTCAGTATTCGTTAACAGGGATAACAATAAATTATATTTTTCTTTGAAGGTGATATAACTTTTTTTATTAAATATAAT
>NC_051407.1:37012511-37012600 GCF_015228065.2 Penaeus monodon
GTTTGCTTTTGTTATCTCGTTGGTTATTCTTATCAACAGTCGACATTGTTTTAACTGTTATCTCCATTCCATGAAGACCTCCCTATCTA
>NC_051407.1:37013825-37014182 GCF_015228065.2 Penaeus monodon
CCCACCCCCACCCCCAGCCCACTCTCTCAGAGAATGAAAACATCAAATAAGATATCTAAAGATTGAGCAAGATAATCATCATCAATATTTTTATCCCGCCTTCACATCACCTGCGTGGTATTTTCTTACAGATAGAGGCGGTGGTCTTCGCGGTGCTAAACATAGTGCTAATATGCATGAATAAATGCTATATCAAACCGCCAGACGTATTAGTCTCCCAGATCAGCAACTTTTGGTCCTGGTATTTCTTCGGTAAGTTCAGAAGATAAAGCGGAATATGTTTGTTTTTCCTGTGAATATTCGCGAAGTAATTAAGGTTACGTAGGGTTTATTTTGAATAAAAAAAGAATATAACTA
>NC_051407.1:37014230-37015019 GCF_015228065.2 Penaeus monodon
AGACACCGGGGCAGAAACATGCAAGGGAGTTCATTTCACCGACGCGATCCCCTACCCAATCGACCCCAAAGACCGGCTCTCTCAAACAACATCCGAGGAGAACTTCAAGTATCAGATCGCATACCTGGTTCTCCATGTACTGTGGTTTTTCTCCTGCTTCATTATGATCTACGGTGAGATTAATCGGGATCTGGTATGGAGTTAACAAGCATTTTGGAGATTTGTCTGTGTTAAATTTAAGAGAGTTTGTTGTGGATGGATTGCTTGTTGCGTCGTCTCATGCGAATTGTTTATCTTTCTTACCAGGTAACGCCAGGAAACGATGGGGTTATTACTTGCCGTGGCTTCTCATAACCCTGTCTCTGCTCATTATGGATGTCACTATCTCCTCATTCTTCATTGATGATATAATGGTGAGTTTGAGGCTACTACCAATGCTGAAGAAGTTCTGAGTCTTAACAGACTGCGGAATGTGTAAATTGATCTCAGAATTAATTGCAACCATAAAACTAAAACACACTGCAACTCCAAAATCTGTAATTTTCACACTGTATTTTCTCCTCTCTTCCCTGTTAGCTCTTGGATGTCGATTACCAGGTGATCTTCGACGTGGGGCCGATGGCACTGGCAGTAAGCTTGTACTTTCGAGGATTCGCCATCTGGCTCGTTAACCTCGTGGAGTTCGGAACAGTCATGAACGCATTTTGCAAGTCTCATCATAAAAGATCCAAGCAGGAGAGGCAGCAGAAGGTATAGAAAGAGTTTCTTTCAAGAACTTCACAGATACCA
>NC_051407.1:37015066-37017922 GCF_015228065.2 Penaeus monodon
AGTTTACGTGTATAATCAAAGTATACTTTTCTTTAATTACTCATGCCATATTAGGGGACATAACAATGATCTGACATCACAGAAACTAGAGAAGAAGCAAAGAGCTGAGCAGTTTCACCAGGAAGCCTCCCAAGCAGGAAGAAGAGCAAAAGCAGGTGTAGGAGCAGGTGGTGCAGCAGCAGTGACCGCCTCGGCATTCGAGAACTACCCCCGTGGCCAAGGAGTGACCCAGTATCACGCAACTGCGCCGCCACACGTCGTCGATGATGGCCACGTCAACCCAGTCTTCGACCCGGATCACCCGCCAGTGTATCCCAACCAGTAGGTTTTATGTGGGTTTTGATGCAGCTGCGTTTGGCGTGGTGTAAAAGTTCTTAACATTTTCTCTTCAGTTTTGTCTAAAGAAAAGTTTTATTTTTGTAACCATACAGGCCTGCACCCGTGCCAAGAGAGCTGCCGAAGGTACCGACGGAGCTTCGGCCCTTCTCGTACCTCAACCCAGGCTTCCGGCCTACGCACCCGCACGACGTGGACGGAATGAAGGCAGGCGCGTTGGCGCAGGTCGAGCGCGGTTACCTTTCTGACGACGGGGGTCCTCGGAGGTCACCCTCATATCGCCCCGATGCGCCGCCCTCGGACAACTTCCCCAAACGCCATGATTCGCTGAGAAGCTTGCCAGTCCAGCAGGAGCCTCCACGACTTCGCCGCTATGCCTCCAGCCGCGACCATGTTCGCCACGACCTCGGGAACAGCCCTGCCTACGACCCGCGACCACCAAGTGAGTACGCTCAGCCTTGGGACCGACAGGGCCACCCGACCCAAGTGGAGCAGCTACGTGAGTATCTGGGGGCCTCAAAGGTCTTTCCAGAGGGTGATCCAAGGCTTCTCCTCGAGCCTCCGTCCGGGTCTGCTTCTCAGTCTTTTCTGACTTCCTTCCCTCCCCACGCGGAGACTTGGCATCATGGCGATCCTTATCATTTCAACCACAACCCTTCTTCCCTGAACCCCCCTCTTCCTCAGTCTCATCATGCCCCTAATCAATCAGTCATTACACCCAATCCTCCTATTTACCAAGTTCCTGAGTCATTTCGTCCTAACCACAATTCTTACCATCACCAAAAGTCTAAAGACCCTATTTTTCATCCCACTGACCCTCCCAAACCCCATTTTACACAGCAGAACCCTTCACACAGACACGGCCCATCACCCCCCTCTGCCAGTGGACCACTGCGTAAAGAAAACAACCTATCACAACACAACAAATGTAATTCAGACCAAACGCAAAAACAGCCCTCGGGAAAAAATCCAGCACAGGTAAGTCTATCGGGAAATATTTCAAAGACTGAAGCAGGGGCGCAGCTAGTGCACGGGGGTGTGGAAGTGCCGGGGTTTAGGCGGGACATGACAGCCAGGATGTCTGACAGGCTTCGTAGGAACAGACAAGAGAAGCTTGCAGACCACGCTCGGGACTGGGAGCTTCAGTGGAACGTCATGAAGAAAGAGCGGTCCAATCGAACAGATGACCAGAAGCTAGATGTTGCCACACACAAACACTATGTAGAGAGAAACAGAGGTCAGGTAGCAAGAGAAAGTGATAACATTACTAACTATAGGACACACCTGCAGTCCTCAGGTGTACGAAGTCACAAGACCCGACATCCGCATGTAGCTCCCAATGCCCTTATGAAGGGCGACTACTCAAGCCCTCAGTCTTTACCCTTTCAGCAAAGCCAAGCACGACAGGGAAACACATCGGCCAAGCAGCCAACCCAAACTCAAGCGAAAAACAGTAATCAAGAGGATATTCAACATGAAAGAGGCAAGCAGGCAAGCTACCCCGTCTCCTTCACATCAAGAATATACAATAACACTAAAGCTCTCCCAAGCACCGCAGGCGGCACCGGAGGGTGGACGAAAAGACGAGAGTTCACAGAGCCCTTCGTCCAGGTGCGGTCAGGGAAGGGCATTGTCGCAGAGCCGCGGACGTCTTCCCTTTCCATTGCCTCGGAAGATACGCTCCCTGCTGACCCTGCTTTTCCCATCTTGTTCAAGGTGCCGGGGATGAGATGCCGTCAAGAAGGTGCTATTATGATGCATTACCACCCGTGTGATGGATTCCAGTGCTCTCGGGGCGTCCGTTGTCAGGACAGTAAAGCTTGAAGAAAAATGCTCTATATGACAAGGTATTAGAAAACGGAGAGCTGGAATGCTCAAGAGCAAGCACGAAGCTAATATCACTCAGAAATAATGAAGGTAACACACTAATGAAAATTACTCAGTTAACACCTAGAATACCAGACAATCTGCCTACTATATTGGCACAAAAAAGGTCAACTAGTTTGTTAAGACTTCTCATGAATTCTGACTTCTCATTCCTGACCACAGTCATGCGTTGCTGAGTGGCATGACTGCTGGGAGGGGCCAGGGTCCTTAACCACCTGGGTTTCTAAGAAATAGCTCTTGAAACCCTTCCACAAATGAGGAGAATTTAACTCAGCAAACCTGCTTATAACATACCTGTTTACTCAACAAAGCGTGGGCGTTGTCGGCGTGAGCCACTCTGCAAACTAAAGTGACTGCCAGGGGCTCGAAAATCCGCGCCCGCCAACCACCGTCTGGATCGCATATGTAAATTTGCAGACTCGGGCTTCTTAGAGGGGTCGCAATAACATGTAAAAAGAGCAACTTGTGTTTGCAACAACTGACATATTTCAAATCGGTGATTGCTATTACAGGTACTTATTTTTTGTGTAATTTTTTGGGAATATTTATTGTAAGGAGGAGGTTTTGATTTTTTATATCTTTTATACGTTTTGTAGCCACAATATGCTTTGATACTGTCTTAATAATACATAC
>NC_051407.1:37018017-37018772 GCF_015228065.2 Penaeus monodon
TTATTTATTACAGAAATCTCTATATATATTTGTTGAGATAAATATTTTTACAAGTATGAATTTTAAATTGTGTATGTGGACTTACTTTTTATATCATGTAGTTCATAAGTTCATGTTTCATAAAAAAGGAAACTAATAATTACCTTAAACATAACATAAGAAAGCTGTCCAATATCTACTTGTATCAATCTTTGCTAGTAAAAGTCGTATTACTTACTATAACTGATATCTCACTGTATACAACACCAGTAAACCAACAATTTGTATCTCAGGAAATAAAGGCAGACAGGGTACAAACAGTCGTTTTCATTTCCTTTTTTTCTTTCGTTTCAGCCATACTGCCACGGGTGAATCTGAAGGCAGGACCCTCGCCCGTGAGAGGTCTCGAAAGCCACGCCCCTCGAGACTATGGCCCGCCTCCCACTCGAAGGGATGAGGTTATTTACTTTTAACATCAGAACAACTGAGCAATGGAACAACTGAACGTAACCTACTGGGGGCTGTGTATGGAGGTAATCCGTAGTTAATCTGGTGGAAAGTATTTTTTATTGAATTCCTTTTCTGTGTATGTGGAGGATTTATCATAGCCCAGTTGTTAAATGTACTAAACATAGATCACGATTTGTTTTGCTCTAATATAGCTTTCTAATTTCCCTCTTGTAAAACGATGTCTCTAAATCTCAGAGACTGTCAGATGGGATATAATGTTCTAAATCCATATGAAATGTTGATTTTTCAAACTGTATCAATGACGA
>NC_051407.1:37019053-37019603 GCF_015228065.2 Penaeus monodon
GTACAATTCACATATACTGTATTTCCCTACTTATGAGTCGCACCATTGTACGTCACAAATTGTTAGGAAAAGGCTTGACAAATAGCTCATCAAAGTAAAATTACAACCTTCCTATTACTATCTTGAGATTGAAAAAACACTGAAGCTGAAGACTTCCTACTACTGGTAAACTGGTTATCTGAATGCGAATATCAGTCAATAGAATCGCCGTTTTGCATTCTAAATTTATTTGATATATTCTGTTATAAATATTGATAAAACAAACAAACACTGAAGCTAAATACGATACATTCCCAATGATCTAAAGTTCATACAGATTTATCTATACGACATAATCCAATACGGGCACTTACATGCAAATAAAATTTCCAGAATTAAATGTCAGTGCATTCTGTGTTGCAGACTTTAATGCTGTTTATACTACCAAATAAAAGGTTTAAGTTGTCCCCTATCATTGAGTGAAAAGTCAAACTATGGATATTTTCCGCCAGGGAAGTCAGC
Organism: Penaeus monodon; assembly: GCF_015228065.2. NCBI lineage: Eukaryota > Metazoa > Arthropoda > Malacostraca > Decapoda > Penaeidae > Penaeus > Penaeus monodon. The sequence goes on from NC_051407.1 coordinate 37,019,555, forward strand.
ATCAGTTACGGGAGTAAAAAGGTGTGGCCTCTGTATGTATGTATGCACA
>NC_051407.1:37019696-37022388 GCF_015228065.2 Penaeus monodon
GGTGTCAGCATCATTGACCGCCTCGCATTGGAGAACTACCTCCGTTGCCCAGATTGACCCAGTATCACGCAACTGCCCGCCACACGCGTCGATGATGGCCCACCAACCCAGTCTCGACCCGGATCCACCGCCAGTGTATCCCTAACCAGTAGGTTTTTATGTGGTTTTGATGCAGCTGCGTTTGGCGTTGTGTAACAGTTCTTAACATTTTCTCTTCAGTTTTGTCTAAAGAAAAAGTTTTATTTTTGTAACCATACAGCCTGCACCCGTGCCAAGAGAGCGCCGAAGGTACCGACGGAGTTCGGCCCTTCTCGTACCTCAACCCAGGCTTCCGGCCTACGACACCCGCACGGACGTGGACGGAGATGAAGGCGGCGCGTTGGGCGCAGGTCGAGCCGCGGTTACCTTTCTGACGACGGGGGTCCTCGGAGGTCACCCTCATATCGACCCGATGCGCCGCCCTCGGACAACTTCCCCAAACGCCATGATTCGCTGAGAGAAGCTGTGCAGTCCAGCATGACCTCCACGACTTCGCCCTATGCCCTCCATTCCGCGACATGTTCGCCACGACCTCGGGAACAGCCCTGGCCTACGACCCGCGACCACCAGTGAGTACGCTCAGCTTGGGACCACAGGGCCACCCTACCCAAGTGGAGCAGCTACGTGAGTATCTGGGGGCCTCAAGGTACTTTCCGAGGGTGATCCAAGGCTTCTTCCTCGAGCCTCCCGTCCGGTCTGCTTCTCATTCTTTTTCTGAACTTCCTTCCCTCCCCACGCGGAGACTTGCATCATGGCCGATCCTATCATTTCAACCCACAAACCCCTTCTTCCTGAACCCCCCTCCTCCTCAGTCTCAATCCATGCCCCTAATCAATCAGTTTACACCCATCCTCCTATTTACCAAGTTCCTGAGTCATTTCGTCCTAACACAATTCTTACCATCACCAAAAGTCTAAAAGTGAAAAAAAACCCTATTTTTTTTCATCCCACTACCCTCCCACACCCCATTTACACAGGCAGAACCCTTCACACAGACCGGCCCTCACCCCCCCTCTTGCCAGTGGACCACTGCGTAAAAAACAACCTATCACACACAACAAATGTAATTCAGACCAAACGCAAAACAGCCCTCGGAAAAAATCCAGCACAGTAAGTCTATCGGGAAATATTTCAAAGGACTGAAGCAGGGCGCAGCTAGTGCACCGGGGGTGGGAAGTGCCGGTTTAGGCTGGAACATGACAGCCAGGATGTCCTACAGGCTTCGTAGTGAACAGACAAGAGAAGCTTGCACCACGCTCGGGACTGGACTTCAGTGGAAAGTCATGAAGAAAGAGCGGTCCAATCGAAAAACAGATGACCAGAAGCTAGATTGTTGCCACACACAACACTATGTAGAGAGAAAACAGAGGTCGGTAGCAAGAGAAAGTGATAACATTACTAAACTATTAGGACCACACTCCGGTCCTCCAGGTGTACGATCACAATACCCGACATCGCTGGAGCTCCCAATGCCCCTAGAAGGGCGACGACTCAAGCCCTCATCTTTACCCCTTTCAAGCAAAGCCAAGCACGAAAGGGAAATCACATCGGCCAAGCAGCCACCCAAACTCAAGCGAAAAACAGTAATCAAGAGGAATAATTCACATGAAAGAGGCAAGCAGGCAAGCACCCCGTCTCCTTCACATCAAAATATACAATAACACTAAAGCTCTCCCAAGCACCGCAGCGGCACCGGAGGGTGGACGAAAGACGAGAGTTCACAGAGCCTTCGTCCAGGTGCGGTCAGTGAAGGGCATTGTCGCAGAGCCGCGGACGTCTTCCCTTCCATTGCCTCGGAAGATACGCTCTCCTGCTGACCCTGCTTTTTCCATCTTGTTCAAGGTGCCGGGATGAGATGCCCGTCAAGAAGGTGCTATTATGATGCATTACCACCCGTGTGATGGATTCCAGTGCTCTCCCTCGGGGCGTCCGTTGTCAGGACGTAAAGCTGAAAAAAATGCTCTATATGACAAGTATTAGAAACGGTAGAGCTGGAATGCTCAAGAGCAAGCACGAAGCTTTCACTCATGAATAATGAAGGTAACACACTAATGAAATTACTCATTAAACACCTAAATCCCAGCAGCTGCCTACTATATTGGCACAAAAAAGTCAACTAGTTTGTTAGACTTCTCATGGAATTCTGACTTTCATTCCTGACCAAGTCTGCGTGCTGAGTGGCATGACTGCTGGAGGGGCAGGGTCCTTAACCCCTGGGTGTTCGTAAGAATAGCTCTTGAAACCCTTCCACAAATGAGGAGCTTTAACTCAGCAAACCTGCTTATAACATACCGTGTTTACTCAACAAAGCGTGGGCGTTGTCGGCGTGAGCCACTCTGCAAACTAAAGTGACTGCCAGGGCTCGAAAATCCGCCGCCGCCAACCACCGTCTGGTATCGCATATGTAAATTTGCAGACTCGGGCTTCTTAGAGGGGTCGCAATAAACATGTAAAAAGAAGCAACTTGTGTTTGCAACAACTGACATATTTCAATCGGTGATTGCTAGTACAGTTACTTAATTTTTTGTGTATTTTTTTGGAATATTTATTTGTAAGGAGGAGGTTTTGATTTTTTTATATCTTTTATACGTTTTGTAGCCACATATGCTTTGATACTGTCTTAATAATCATACATATACAATATTCCCTTATG
>NC_051407.1:37022465-37023265 GCF_015228065.2 Penaeus monodon
TTATTTTTACAGAAATCTCTATATATATTTGTTGAGATAAATATTTTTCCAAGTATGAATTTTTAAATTGGTGTATGTGTACTTACTTTTTATTCACATGTAGTTTCATAAGTTCATGTTTCATAAAAAAGGAAACTAATATTTTACCTTAAACATAACATAAGACAGCTGTCAATATCTACTTGTATCAATCTTTGCTATAAAAGTCGTATTACTTACTAATAACTGATATATCAATGTATACACCACCATAAACCAACAATTTGTATCCCAGGAAATAAAGGTCAGACAGGGTACAAACGTCGTTTCTCATTTCCTTTTTTTTCTTTCGTTTCAGCCATACGGCCACGTGTGAATCTGAAGGCAGGACCCTCGCCCGGAGAGGTCTCGAAAGCCAAGCACGCCCCTCGAGACATGCCCGCCTCCACTCGAAGGGATGAGGTATTTACTTTTAACATCAGAACAACTGAGCAATGGGAACAACTGAACGTAAACTACTGGTTGCTGTGTATGGAGGTAATCCGTAGTTAATCTGGTGGAAAGTATTTTTTATTGAATTCCTTTTCTGGTAGTGAGGATTTTCATAGCCCCAGTTTGTTAAATGTACTAAACAGAGATCAAGGAGTTGTTTTGCTCATTATACTAGCTTTCTAATTCCTCTGTAAAAACGATGTCTCTAAATCTCGAGACTGTCAGTATGGGATATATGTTCTAAATCCATATGAATGTTTGATTTTTCAAACGTGTAGTCAATGACGAACCAGACTCAAAACACACACACACTTGGATATATAATATGT
>NC_051407.1:37023473-37024038 GCF_015228065.2 Penaeus monodon
TCTTTATAATGTATGTATGTATGTTTGGTACATTCACATATTACTGTATTTCCCTACTTATGAGTCGCAACCATTGTACGTCACATTGTTAGGAAAAAGGCTTGACAAATAGCTCATCAAAAGTAAAATTACAACCTTCCTATTCTATCCTTGAATTAAAAAACACTGAAGCGGAAGACTTCCCTACTACTGGTAAACTGGTTAGCTAATGCGAATATCAGTCAATAGTAATCGCCGTTTTGTCATTCTAAAGTTCATTTGATATATTCTGTTATAAATATTATAAAACAAACAAACACTGAAGCTAAATCGATACATTCCCATGAATCTAAAGTTCATACAGATTTATCTATACGACATAATCCATACGGACTTACATGCAAATAAAATTTCCAGATTAGATGTCAGTGCATTGTGTGTTTGGCAGACTTTAATTCTGTTTATACTACCAAATAAAGGTTTAAGTTGTCCCTATCTTGAGTGAAAGTCACATGGATATTTTTTCCGCAGGGAAGTCGCATCAGTTACGGGAGGTAAAAGTGTGGCCTCTTAGTATGTATGCACA
>NC_051407.1:37028214-37028512 GCF_015228065.2 Penaeus monodon
TTGTATCTGTACAGCTAATTGAAAAATGCTTATCATTAAAAGGTAAGAATGTAAGTTACGTAATAAACTGTAACCTTATATTTCAAAGAAAAATGAGACAGCATTCTCATTTCTAGTCAATGTAATTTCTGTATTTATTGACAATGCTTTACACTGCCACTAATACACACCTTTTACCTTCTCTCTAAGTACAGTGGCATCAAACAGATATGTGTCATTATGAATTACTTTTTCTTTGCTGTGGGCAACTTCATATGTATGTAAATCATTTGACTCAGTGCATACACTTTTTCTATCT
>NC_051407.1:37028643-37029480 GCF_015228065.2 Penaeus monodon
TTCAAAAATTAACCACAGCAACCATTCCAGCCACATGTAATGTCAAAATATATGATTATATGTAGTTGTTCCATTATCATATCCTTATACCTTTCAAATATTTGACCATACTTGTCTCTGGGAAACCACACTCACAGCTGTTGGGTTTAATTATCTAACTATTATTGAATACAACTAATTCTATATATTATATTCTGTTTTTATAGTTAAAATAAACCTGAGAAAGTTAAAGGAAAGGGATAACCAATTCCTCTTTTACAATCTGCAAGATAAAACAATGGAAAAATGCTTCATCCCAAGATACAAAAAGAAATGGTAAGTTTTGGTACAAAACTCCTACAACAGTTGGTGGATTGTGTATTTGTCTAAAATGTTCCTGAATATTATAGGTTACATATTAATGTCAATAGTTTTACCTGTGTGATATAATAAGTAGTAAAACATCAAACAATTGTCAAATTAATTAAATAGATTCAGAAATTGTGAATATTTCACTCCCTGCTCCATTGTATTCTTTTTGCGTGATACCCCTAGTATTTACAGTCACTTTGCTTTATGCTGAGTGTGTAATCATTTGTTACTGAATAAGAGCATTTTGGTGAAATTTTATGAACACACTTTAAAAATGGGGACACATTTGTGTATCATAATCACTTGTAACAGTTTGAAGTGGTTTTATGGTTTTAATTAACTATCATTTATGTTTGCTGTAATATTATACCATTGTCAGCACCATCTATTACTGTAATTATAATACAATAAACTGACATAAAGGTTAACAAAACCACTGTAAATTAATTACTTCATTATCTAACATGACAAAAAGATAGGTTTTGC
>NC_051407.1:37029502-37029748 GCF_015228065.2 Penaeus monodon
TGCAAAACACTGAAATCCATTATTTTCTAGAATTGTCAATTACACATATACATAACCACTTGATCCTCTGTATAGACATAAAAAATACAAACACAGAAAAAAATCATGCTAAATGAGACAGCATTTTACTACCATTAACATTCACTACCAGTGTAGCATTTTTTTCTATATTTGAAATCTCTGATGTATTTCAAGTGACAATTTCTATAAATAGTAAAATATCGACATATGACTACAAACCTATTC
>NC_051407.1:37034228-37036933 GCF_015228065.2 Penaeus monodon
GAGTATGTATTGATTAAAGGCACATTGTGGTAGCAATACACTGAAACAAAAGCTTTAGCATATACTAAGATAAACATACCCACACTTAATCACAGAATGAACAATGAAATTAGTAACAACAGAATAATTATCAACTATTTTCAAGATCGTCAGAGCTAGCTACAGCCCCTTGTTCTATCAGCTGTTTAATCTTACAGTCTGAATACCCTATTATCTCTGATAAGACATATTTTGTATGCTGACCCAAGATTGGTGGAGCTGATCTGATCTTATTGTGTGATGAGCTGTATAACACAGGAGGAGCAACTTGTTTTATCAGACCTACAGTTGGATGGTGAACTGTTTTTATCATCTCATTGTGGATAACTTGGGGGTCAGAAAAAGCCTGGGCAATAGTGTTTATTGGGCCGTATGGGAAGGGAGCCCCTTCCAGGATGATCAACCACTCTTTTGTTGTTTTCTGCCGAAACCTCTCTTTCAGTGTCACTAGAAGATCATCTCGATTCTTGACTCTAAGTGCGTTTGTGGCAAACCGATTGTCATCCAACAGGTTTGTGAGATCCAAGGCTTTACACAGAGCAGCAAACTGGTCATTGTTGCCAGAACCAATGGTGAGGTAGCCATCTCTAGTCGGGAAAGCCTGGTATGGAACAATGCTTTCATGTGCTGTCCCCCATCTCTTTGCCTCTCTGTCCCCATTTAAGTAATTAGATGCCAGGTTTACCATGCAAGAAATCTGTGTAGACAAAAGATTGCAATCAATCTTTTGTCCATTTCCTGTTCTTTGTCTGTCAAGCAAGGCTGCCATAATAGCTCCATGAGCATACAGACCTGTTGTCAGATCAGTCATGGCAACTCCCACCTTGCATGGCTCCCCGTCTTCAGGACCTGTCACTCCAACAAGACCACCTACTGAAGCTGCAATAACATCATAACCTGGTCTCTTGTGGTATGGCCCAGAGGGACCATAGCCACTGATGCTACAATATATGAGCTGTGGGGCAATGGTCTTCAGTGCATCATAACCCAAGCCAATACGATCCAAGGCTCCAGGAATGAAATTTTCTATCAAAACATCACTCTGCTTGGCAAGATCACGTATAACAGACAAACCTTCAGCCTTTTTCAAGTCAATGGCAATACTCTGCTTATTGCGATTCACACTGAGGAAATAACAGCTTTCTGAGCCAGCAAATGGAGGGCCCCAACCTCTTGTCTCATCTCCTTTCTGTGGATGTTCCACCTGAAACATTAAAGAAATTACTTGTATATGCAATAGTTCTATGTTTTATCAGTTCTTAATCAGAAAAAAAAAAAAAATCATATAAAAGGCAAACATTCTCTTTTATAGTCATACTATAAAGAAATAAGCTCCTATCAGAAAAAAAAGAAAAGTCTAAGAAAAAAATGTACTGTACGACCAACTTTATTCATCAACCTAGCTATAGGCTCCTGCCCACCACATGTACACTACTATCTATATATGAATAGCATATATAGATAGTTTAAAATAAAAGCAAGCTTAGACTGCAGCACCAGTGCAGATTTCTGCCTTCCTAAATTTCTAAGAAAACAGCATTACTGGCAACAACTTAAGCTGCCCTTACAGCAAAAGTAAGGGTATAAAAAAATATGAACATTTATGAAAGTTCACTGGGTCCTTTATTTTAATAAGCAATATTTGATCCTGTATACTCTGTAATATTTAAGAAAGTGCATTGCATCCTTGTTTTAATAACTATATAAGCAATATTTGATCTTGTTTAGTCTCTAAATAGAAAAGAGGAGAAAGTATTACTCTTACTTTTATGACTTCTGCTCCTAGGTCACTGAGAACCATCGTGGCAAATGGGCCGGCAAGGACTCGAGTTAGGTCAATGATTCTGATACCAGAGAGAGGGCCATCTGTTACTGTGGAAGAACATTTGAATATAAGAAAATAAAATCATTTGTATGTTGATACCACCGACTTTTCTTCCTGGAGAGTTTTATAAGAAAGAAAGGTGGCATTAAACATTCCACATTACATGATGCCGTATTGTTTTATCAGCATTATTTATGTCAAAGTTTATTCTCACTCATTCCTATTCTTTGTAAAGTGATATTACAACCATCTCTATCTATCATTAATTTTCCTCTTTAACTGAACCATTTGATGTTAATACAATTTTCCTAATAAGATAATCCTCCTAATAAAATGACCTCTAAATATAAATCCTTTCCTGAATGGAGTACTTATCTACTCAGACTGATTGATCTATACCCAAAAATCACAAAATCCAAAAAGAAAAATGCTTACATGTGCTACAAACATTTGTAGCATTTGAAACTGCTGCTGTTCCATGGCTGAATCTCTTGCTTGATAGTCTTACACTTTCCCTGACACTGATTATTTCAATAAATCTCATAAGGGGCTTCTTCTCAATTGCTGTCAGTACCCTCATGGTATTCACACCTTAAAGATAAACATATAATAAAATAAGGGGGCAGATGTCAAGTGATGAGCAGCCCTGACCCAGAGGTCCTACAGGTCGTCGCCACCTCTCAGTCTGCTAGAACTAGTTGGAGTTCTATTCAGTTGCAGTATCAGAGAAGCTAACATTTCCAAACACTAGATCAGTACTTGGGTGCCTTAGCCCACTGGGCCACAGAACAAAAATAAACATGTATTAATTCCTTATCATTGCCCATGTATACTGAAACCT
>NC_051407.1:37037507-37038526 GCF_015228065.2 Penaeus monodon
CAAAATCCCATGGCTGAGAAGTAGCCGGGTGTTTGTGGTTTAGAAAAAATTTTGTTTTTTTTTCAAACACAAAAAAATATATTTTTTCGTAAATAAGGGGACAAGGGGCTGAAAAAAATATAATAAAAAATAATATGTGAATACTTCTACATGATTTAATGAATTCTGAAGAAATAATTACTTAAAAAAGGATTTTCAAAATAAAAGTTTAGTCACAAAAAAAAATAAAATATCTGAAAATATGAGTCATTGAAAACTATTTTCAAATTGACAATTGGGTCTTCCCAAAAATTAAAAGCTGAAGTCTTATCTATGTCACATACTACTTGAGAGAAAAAAGGGAGGACAAGCAGATACTTTTGATCTCTAGCCTAAAGGTATGTACCTTATTTAGATGAAAAGAGGAATGGGGTAGTTTTTCATATACAATTGGGTACTCTCATTACTTGACATTTCCTTCTACATTAAATTTTACTTCAACATTAAAGTAACTTACCATGATAAAATACCTTGTTTGAGGTTCCTGCATGATTACCAATAATCACAGTTTAAATAATTTAGAATAATCACCCATCACCTGAAAGATTTTCTACCACAAATGTCTGTTGTAAACATAAGCTAGGTTAGGTTACACCAATAATTATTTAGCAATACATCCAATCACAATTCACTGAGTTCTATTCCTCTTAATCTATGAATCAAAATCACACATATTCCCCAACATCATTCTAAGTAGGAGAAAGGAAACCGGAATACTATCGGAGTCCCTTGGAATACAAAAAAAACTACACAAATAATTATTCATTCTTATTAAAAGATCTGTGTTGCACATATTGCTGATACTAAAATCAATTACTTATTGTGTTTATTGAGCATTTACATTGGTTTTAGTCTGATATGGCATCAAGTGACTTTTGTAGCTTTTGCACCTGTGATGCTTTGGTGAAAGGCAAATCTCCGCCACTTCAATTCTTGTAAAGGAACTTCCCTAGAAATATATCATCAATTATGGAACCAGT
>NC_051407.1:37038655-37038749 GCF_015228065.2 Penaeus monodon
TATCAAATATTAGTTTTGTATTTGTCATACATATAAGTTACATGCATCAGAAAAATATCAAAATATATTGTGTGTAACATAAAGACACTGGTCT
>NC_051407.1:37038879-37038962 GCF_015228065.2 Penaeus monodon
TGCAGTATTGCTTGCCTTTGCTGGAGGGCCTCCTATGACAGTAATTACAGATGAGTCAAGATAATCATGTAATTTATCATTAT
>NC_051407.1:37039141-37039826 GCF_015228065.2 Penaeus monodon
TCATAACATTCTAGTAAAGATTTGATGAATTCCTTAACATTGTCTTTATCTTCAAATCAATTTACACTTTGTAGAGCTATACACTATATACCTGTTGCATTTATAACATCATACTAACATGTTTTCATAACTGCAATAAAGTTGTCACAATTGCGTATGAATTCAAGATCGGAAGACAATTTACACGGGATCACGCGACTCTTCCACCTGTCCGGATGTATGATTTTTGGTTTTAGATAAGAAAAGGGTATCAACATGACTCATATATTGCATTATTTCATGGTTTTATCAAATTATTGATTAAAAAATTACATTAATGATAGTTAGAATTCGTCATATGCTATCAGTACTATTAAAGATAATGTCTAATAAATGAAGATAAAGTCAATTCCAAGTTCAGATATCGGACGTTTGTATATCTCATCAGCTGATCGCCAAAACAACAACACGACAGGGACAATGAGCACGTGGAAGCGGGAGATAATGATGATTTTGGCCATATATTCCCTAGTGGCTGTTACTTCCTCTGTGACTAATGACGTCCAAGGAAGAAAGTCACCTAAGACATCACTGCCCCTTGTAATAAATACATGGTCATTTGTTAATTCAACAGCAAAAGGTAAGGATATTGTTGAAGGAATGTTTCTGATTATTAGTACACTAGATTATATGTATTTGATTATAG
>NC_051407.1:37046914-37049295 GCF_015228065.2 Penaeus monodon
ATAATATGAAGTATTGGTAAAAACTATTATATGTTCCATCTTCAGCAATTAAAATTTTTGCTCTTGGCAAGGCTGCTCATTAAAGATGACATAAGTACTATATTCTTTGTGTTTCAGCATGGAGTGTGTTGTACAATGACAAAGGTTCGGCTTTAGATGCTGTAGAGAAAGGCTGTTCTGTGTGTGAGGAGCTGCAGTGCGATGGATCTGTAGGTTTTGGAGGAAGTCCAGATGAAAATGGAGAGACAACGTTAGATGCAATGATTATGGATGGGTAAGCTATTTTGTAATATTTTTGTATATCTTTAGGTTTATAGTAGTATTCAAGTAGATATGTGTAATATGATCTTGACAATAATGTGTTGCAGTTAAGAGGTGCTGTATTCTGAACTCAAGATGTTAAGGTTTTTATTAAGTATCTGGTAAATACTCATCTTTTGTAGAAACCTTAATTATATTTTATGTGAAGTACTTCATATAGTTAATCATTTTTATGCAGGACAACACATGATGTAGGAGCAGTTGCTGCTCTGCGTAGAGTTAAGAGTGCAATATCTGTTGCTCGAATGGTACTTGAACATACAACACATACATTGCTTGTGGGAGATCAGGCCACGGAGTTTGCTCTACAAATGGGATTCAAGGAAGAAAATTTGACGACTGCTAAGTCTGTTGAAATACATGAGCATTGGAAAGAAGAATCCTGTCAGCCTAATTACTGGAAGAATGTTCTGCCAGACCCTACAGCAAGTTGTGGACCCTATACCCCTGTAGATGTATCAACGAAAAGTAAAAAATGGGCAACTGCACAAGAGGGAAAAAATTTTAATACCGGGAACCATGACACTATTGGAATGATTGCCATAGATACTCAAGGACACATTGCTGGTGGAACATCAACTAATGGGGCCACTCACAAGATTCCTGGTAGGGTTGGAGATTCCCCAATTCCAGGCAGTGGGGCCTATGTTGACAGACATGTAGGAGGAGCGGCAGCCACAGGGGATGGAGATGTGATGATGCGCTTCATGCCAGCTTTGATAACAGTAGAAGGAATGAGGTCTGGTTTATCTCCTCATAAAGCTGCAGAAAAAGCCCTATTTCAGATTGCAATGTATTACCCTGGATTCATGGGAGCAGTTGTTGCGACATCAATTACTGGGGAGATTGGGGCAGCTTGTCATGGTTTTGATAGATTCCCGTATTCTGTTGCAAATCCAACACTGCAGGCAGTAACTGTGATGGAAGTTCTTTGCTTTGGTTAATGGATAATGAGTCTTCAGATTCAATGGATTGCAAGAATAAAGAGATTTTGTAGCATTTTTCATCATAATGAATGAATTACATGTATTATAGGATTCTTCAGAGTCGGCTTGCAATATTGTTTTCACATTTCTGTTGGCACTTACTCATTTTAATCTGTTTCAGAAAAATTGTAATGCTAATGTTCCAGTTTTCACCATTATTATAAAAATAAGGGGAAAGAACTACAGAGGATTGTATTTATGTTTAGGCCATCCAGCTCGACCAACTACGTGTTCTATGGATATGAAACTTTTATATATTTAAGACATATATTAATGTGTTGTGCAGTGGTGAAGGATTGTTGTGATATATTTATCTTTCTCTTGCAATTCTGTTCTTCATTTCTAAGTGTACTTCTTTACTTCTAATTTCCCTTTTTTGCCATTCCTTTCAGAATTAATAAAATACCGAAATGAAACATGCAGGATATTGATATATTGCATAATGTGTAAGATGAATGATGTATGCAATTTCAAAAGATTTTATTATTTTACAGCTTCTACCATGTTACATATTTTACACCTTTTAAGTATAGTATATTTTGCATTTACTGAAGCTGTAATTGAAAGCTCGTATGATCAGAGTTTTATCTTTCCGAGATATTTTTGTAATGCATGAGGGAGAGGTGTCGAGGTTTGAATTTCAGGGATTTTGGTCATTGAGGATCCAAGGTTGCTCTGGGGTGACTTGACAACAGAGAAATTGCTTCTGCCTGTAGTTATTAAAAACTCAATTTCTGTTGGTCAGATGTAGATACCTAGTTCTTATTGCTAGCTAGGTAAGCTCTGATGCAAAATTATTTTGATTCAATTGTGCAGTTGGTACATGAAATAGAAATTGAAAATGTACAATCCAATAAGTAGATTTAAAATTGGTCAGCAAAATAACATTAGAAGAGAATAATAAAAAACTTTAGGATGAATGATTATATTTGTTACAGTAATTTTCATACAACATTGAACCTTAGACATGTAAGTGCAGTGTAGTCTATAAGTGTCTTTAAAATGGTCCTCAGCACTTTCCTAATGTTAAGACATGAAGCAAACAAAACTGAGAATAAAAGTTATTTTGAAATC
>NC_051407.1:37050107-37050663 GCF_015228065.2 Penaeus monodon
AACTTAATCCCCAACATGGTGTTCTCTTTTGGTAGGTGATACAGTACCTCAATAAGAAGTCTGTTGATAACAACGCTGGGATTCCTTCTTTTGTTAAACAACATGTGATTTTGTCCAGGAGTGCAATATTTTTACACACATTACAGTATTTTTAAAGATGTGATAGTTATAATTAAATATAATGTATAAATGATGCCTTAATGACAGGCTATTATGAAGATTGTTAGTTGTATTAGATTTACAGATGAAGATACTCATATGTTAGAATTGTTTTCACAATATTTTTTGCTTTTGTCTCAAAAGTCATTCTGTATGTATTTGCATATACAATTTACATATGGAATGTACAGTACTTTTGGAAAAAGGTGTATGTATATCTGTGTATATGTAGAGATATATCCTCACTGCAGAATATTGATTAATAAGGAACCTTTGATTGGAATTTCCTTAACCTTTGCTTTATAACTCAGTGATAGCTAGTATAAAACTAATGTGGTTACTTTGGTTTCTATAAAATATTTCAGTTCTATAGAAAATTGAAAACCTCTTGAATAGT
>NC_051407.1:37053868-37057108 GCF_015228065.2 Penaeus monodon
TATATATATCCCATTCAGCCCTGAACTAAGTAAAAATGGCCCAAATTCGTTCCATTGTTTAAGTCGGAGGCGTCGCGTAATTTACGAAAGTTTGTGCTTTAGATTCTATTCACGTTTTCTATGGTGTTTTAACAACAAGTTCGAAGTGTCATCTTCATGATTTACCAATTCCATGGCGGCTGGCTGGAGAAAAGAGAGGAGGAACAGTCTCTTCAGTAATATCGTCGCACCCATGGGTAAGTAAGCTATTATTATTCCTTTTATTGATGTTATGAAACACATTTATGGTGTGCAACTGATTAAGGTGAAGTTAATCAAGTGACACGTGTTCTGAAATATTTAAAAGCTATGTTTATGACAGATCAGGAACACATCCTTTTAGATGGAACAAATTTGTTCCCTTCGTGCTGGAGCATGCTAGTGAGTAAGCGAAAATGTACATCTTACTAATTTAAACATATTTCTCGGGAAGACAGATTTACATCGTGATTATCATGTATTGGAAAACATTTCAACTGGAAATTGATTATGTTATGGAATAATTTAACTAAAAATACTTTGATGAAAATTTAAGTTAAATGCCCGACTGTAGTTTCATTGATGATTTTCTTTGCTCTATACGTAGTACAATACATTGGCATTAACACAAGATCTTTATCATACTGTTTTTGATGATGTTAATGGAAGTTATATTTCATATGTTTAAGGTTGATTATTAATTTAACGTAATTATTATGTAATCATACTGGGTAAAATATTGATATTGCTTATGGAGTTACATGACAATATGTATAGAACTTAAGAAAAAACTTTTTATATGACTAATACGAAATAGATATTAATATATTTGACTAACAATTTATTTTTATTTCAGAAGAATACCAGCGACTGCTAGCAGAATTTAGTAATTCTGATTTGAGCAGCATATCTGATGATGATGATGACTGGCCTTCATCTCCACTTCGGCGCAGAGAACTCTTTCATGAACTATGTGCCAACACTGAGAGTTCAGCATCTGAGTCTGATGAAGAGAACAACAGAGATGGAAATGTTACCACCAGGTCCCCTGAAGTTACAAGTAGCACTGCAGCTGCCCAGACTGGACCCAGCAGAAATCTCAATACTAATGGATGTCATCATTTCAGGAGAAATATAAACTTCAATCACAGATTTACTGTAGATGTTGATAATCATTTTCAGGGAACTAATTTTCAACCCACAGTTCTCTCCCCTGTAGATTATTTCATGGCTTACCTCTCACCTGAAATTTTAGATGCAATGACTCTAGAAACACAGAAAAAGTACATGTCCAAAAAAGGAAAGCCATTATCACTAACAGTAGATCAAATGAAAAAGTTTATAGGAATAAATTTCCTTATGTCAGTGTTAAAATTCCCTAGAATTAAAATGTACTGGCAAAAGAAAACAAGGATTTCTGTTATAGCTGATGCCATGAGTCGTGACATGTTTTCAGTAATCATAGCTTCTCTGAAAGTCTTTGATGAGAGTCTGTTGAATGCAGCACAGAGGAAATCAGACAGATTTCATAAGATAAGACCACTCATAGATTGTGTTCGTTCACGCTGTTTGGAGTTAGACAGACCTCAGTATGTCTCAGTTGATGAAATGATCATTCCATTTACAGGCAGAACACACCTTAAGCAATTTACACCTCGGAAACCAAACCCACATGGCCTAAAGATCTTTGTTTTAGCTAGTAGTGATGGCCAAGTCCTAGATTTTGAGTTTTTTCAGGGTAAGGAAGACTTGCTTTTGAATGTACAAAGAACTGGACTTCATCTTCCAGAGTGGGGTACCCTTAAGATAGGAGAAGCTGCAGTCCTAAGATTTGTAAAGTCAGTCAGTAGAGGTACTAGTTTCTTCTTTGATAGGTTTTTTACTACACCTAAGCTCTTAGAAATTCTCTCATCATTAGGAATGGGAGCTACAGGGACAATGAAGAAGAACCTTGTGCCAAAACAGTGTCGATTGAAGACTGAGAATCAGTTAAAGAGATCCGGCAGAGGTTCCTCTGACTGCAGTGAGAGATGATTCTGCTTTTTGTATAACTGTATGGTTTGACAAAAAAAACATCATCTTAGCATCTAATGAACATAGTATTCAGCCAGTATCTACTTGTCAGAGGTGGTGTAAAAGAGAAAAACGCCACTTAGAAGTGGAACGTCCTAGGGTTGTTGAGCTATACAACTCAAAGATGGGGGGCGTTGATATTATTGATCAGGTCATTAGCTGTTACAGAAGTGCAACACGTTCTGCAAAATTTACTGTTCGAGCAATGTTGCATCTTTTGGACCTTTCTTGCGCAAATGCACGGTTAGAGTACAGAAAAGATTGTGAAAAAAGCAGTTCTGTTACCATGGACAGTATGGATTTTAAATTGGAAATAGCTTATTCTTTGATTTCTGAAGAAGTTCTAAATGATGACAACAGTGAGTCTGAGATTTCAGAGGAGCATGATGACATTTCTAGAAAAAGAACAAGGCCCCTTCCCATTGCTGCAAAGCGTACTAACAGTGCATGCCATATGCCTGATGCATTACCCCCTTATGCCTCTAGAATGAGATGTCGATATCCAGGGTGCAATGGGAGGACCAAGTTTTCATGCAAAAGTTGCAAAGTTTTTCTTTGTCTTTCATATGAAAGAAATTGTTATTCTCTTTTCCATTTGCCCTGAAATATTTGATGATTAGGTTTACAAATTAAAATGTTTCTGTTAATGAAGAAATTTGAAATAGAACTTACTTTTTCTCACTAAGAAAGAAAAAAAGGTTTTGTTTCTTTTCAGTAAGTAAAGATTATGGTATGCAGATATGCAGAGCTGATGAATATGTCCTCATTTTTATTTAGGTACACTGCAGTCAAAGTAATGAATGTTACTTAAATGTTTGTTTTAATGAAAAATGCCTTGCAATGAAGTTGAATAAGAATAAATATACCTGGAATTATCAAATTTATGTTTTTTCTGAAAGTTATAATACATATATTGTGAATTTACACAGTTGTTTCATTGTGATTTATGTTTTTTGTCTAAACTTTTATTTCACGTACATGCTAGAGCCCCGATGGACCAAATTTGGGCCAAAATTTAAAGGTCAATATCTCTAGAACTACTCATGATACACATCTAAAAATATGCATGTAGCCTTTTTAGGCCACGACAAATCCGCTGTCATAATATCATAAAAATCTAAAGTAAAAAAATTTTCAGGGCTGAATGGG
>NC_051407.1:37057187-37057278 GCF_015228065.2 Penaeus monodon
CACATATCTACACATATGTGTGTGTGATGATGATGCCATGAACCTTCACTATAAGTATGTTTTTCAATCAATTATTAGTAATTACCCCACC
>NC_051407.1:37059227-37060289 GCF_015228065.2 Penaeus monodon
CCGAAAGGCTACTGAAAGAATATTCACAAAATGTTTCATACTTTATTATGGTTGTAATTGTCGCCTATATACAGGATTATCGGGCAAAATCCTCCAACCTGTGGACTCCACTGGAAATGTCTGCAAAGTGTCCAGACATATTCACAACCAATACATTTGTATCACAACGCACATGAATGCACCGGAAACTGTATTTTTGGTGGACCGCTTGAGGAGAAAACAGTATATATATATCATAATTTAGCTCTGCATGATGCTGTGAACCCTTATTTCTTGTAGAGAATATATATATATAATAGAATTTAGTCAGATCTAACCTTATCCCTCATCCAAAGCTACAATTTTTGAATGAAAAAGAAAAAAAAATGTATAGAAACCCAGCCATCATCGCATTTGAAAGAGAAGATGAGGGATAAGGATAGAGAAAATGGGTGAAAAACTCATTAAAATGAACGGTTTCGGAATTCATATTCAAATTATCTGAACTTTTGCCACGCCTACCTATGTTAAACGGTGAAATACACACATTTAGCTGCCAGCCGCCAACCATTAAGAGAAGTGAAGTAGAAGTTTATAGATGAGAAAATAGGTAGTTTCTGCAAGTAAAGGGGGCACTGAAATGGAATTATCAGCAGTAAGTGATATTGCGGTTTCACGTTTTATTTTGAGAAGGATAAAGTATGCCACGCTCCAACTGCAATAACTTACTTCTTCAGAAATGAAGACAGAGATTACAATTTGTCCTTAGATATATGATCATTCAAAGTATAATGAATATAACAACAGCAATGGACCATTTTAATATATCAGCAAATGAATCAGCATTCCGTATCTGCTTATTCTATTGCTATCACGTTAATTAACAACCACGTAGTCATGACTTGTGCTGTCCACACGCGCAAGAGTCAATCTTGATTAAAAGAATTTGAGGGATGACAAAGAATTTTATTGAATCATTTTGCTACATTAGAACTCGTCCAGTGAACGATCATAAGCATTTTACAAAAATAAATGGCACTAACATGTCTTTACAATAGTTACATGGTCTTTTTTTCTTTCGAG
>NC_051407.1:37060319-37061197 GCF_015228065.2 Penaeus monodon
CAAATGCCACACAGACGCAGCTAAGTAAGAAACCTCCAGTCAGTCTAATGTTTCCGATAACCAACGCGATCACCCGCCATCCCTCCTCCACATGGCAGGTGAATGATGGCTTTCTGGAAATGACAAAATGCACTGCTATATCTGCTGTCAGATGTCGGGTATAGTGTTAACGAAAAGAAAAAGGGAAATAAACTGAAAATTCAAAATCCATTGAAGATGAAAGGAATTACGAACTTCCTCGTTTCAATAACAATTAACACAGTCAAGGAATTTCCCGTCTTCTTGATATGAATCAGACTTTGGTCGCTTTACCTTCTGGTATGGTGGCTACTTCATCCAAGGAATTCTGATCCTACAGCTCTCTTCGCGTCAACTGATGCAGAGCCAAGAGCTCCTGGTACGAATCGCTTGCCTAGATATTCTGACCCCATTGCTCGCTTGCCAAGGAATTCCGATCCCATTGCTCGCTTACCCAGGAACTCCGAACCCATTGCTCTCTTCCCCAAGAATTCCGATCCCATGGCGCGCTTCCCGAGGAATTCCGAACCCATTGCACGTTTGCCCAGGAATTCTGATCCCATGGCGCGCTTCCCTAAGAATTCCGACCCTGTGACCCTCTTACCCAAGAATTCGGACCCCATCGCTCTTTTGCCGAGGAATTCCGAACCCATTGCTCTCTTCCCGAGGAATTCCGAACCCATTCTCTTTCCTAGGAACTCGGATCCCATTCTCTTACCTAAGAATTCCGACCCCATTCTCTTGCCCAGGAACTCGGACCCCATTTTCTTTGACATCAGTATCGAAAAGAGATCTTTCAAGTTTTCCCTGTCTCTAATATTTCTCTTCTTGGGTTTGGCGATCTGTGAGTCTCTCTTCGC
>NC_051407.1:37061245-37061591 GCF_015228065.2 Penaeus monodon
CTGCCCAGTGTAACTCAGGTGTTCTTTTCTGCGGTCGTCCTGGACTTCGGCTTCCTCGGCGCACGGCTCGTCCTCGCAGGCAGGGGTGTCTTCGGCACTTTGCTCGGGGCTCATTGCAGGCGGCGAGGACCTTTTCCCCAGGAACTCTGACCCGAGCCTTCTGATGGGTCGATTAACGAGGACGGGCGGGCTGCGTGGAGCGTCAGAGCTGCTCATCGCCATCAGGAAGTAGCGCAGCATTGTCCCGTGGGGGTAGGCAGCCGAACGCTTCACCAACGGTAACGCTTCGCTCTCATCTGCCGGCGAAAGGGCCAGTTATTTTATGGTTATATCTAGCGGGTGGATG
>NC_051407.1:37062031-37062114 GCF_015228065.2 Penaeus monodon
ATCACTTAAATCTTATACTGTCATGAATATCACACTTACACAAATCACCCTATAGCCCCAAACTGT
Organism: Penaeus monodon; assembly: GCF_015228065.2. Classification (NCBI taxonomy): domain Eukaryota; kingdom Metazoa; phylum Arthropoda; class Malacostraca; order Decapoda; family Penaeidae; genus Penaeus; species Penaeus monodon. The sequence continues at coordinate 37,062,098 of NC_051407.1, forward strand.
CAATATTATTTCCTTTC
>NC_051407.1:37062188-37062595 GCF_015228065.2 Penaeus monodon
AACGCACAAGCATAAACACAAACACACACTCCAGTTAAAAATGACCTAGTCTCGCGGTTTCCAGCGAAAAGGTCAAAGGCACTAACCCTGCGTGGGGGTCGGGGGGGCGCCCAGCAAGGGAGAGCAGCAACACACTAGAAACACCGAGAGACATAACCATCCTGAAACCATCACACTCGACCTGAAAAATGAGAGAGATGGGGATGAGAAAAATAGAAAATAAGAGAAAAGAATGTTTGTAACCGTGTGGCAGTTTGCTTTCATGCTTCGGGGCGGTTGAGAAATGGATAGAGATGTGCAATTATGTGAGGTTGCTGCATATTTTTTTGTCTATCTCTATCTTTATTTAAATGTCTTTCTTTTTTGTGGCTACTTGAAAATCTAATCCTATCACTCCTTGGTTTATG
>NC_051407.1:37062665-37062948 GCF_015228065.2 Penaeus monodon
ATAAACAGCAAATGGGACTCTGAAGGACATTTCTTGACCATCGCAGCAAATGGAGCAACAGTTTGGCTCCCGGACACAAATTCAACGTGAGCTTAGACTGAGAGCTCGAAGCGGCGGGGAACAGAGCGGGTCCTCATCACGACAGACCCTTCCTGGTGTTTCGACTAATTTCTGTAAAAATATCATGGGTTGTTATTTAAAAAAATGTTCTTTTTACGACTTGTCTTTGTTGTTATATTACTATTATTATTACCTTTATCGTCACTCAGTACGGGTGTGTTGT
>NC_051407.1:37062976-37063440 GCF_015228065.2 Penaeus monodon
GAATTACCTGTAAAGTAATATTGATTTCAAGTAACGTTTTAAATTTTGCTCATAGCGTTGTCCTGATTTTTTTTTGTTTATATATAACGGCATGCAGATAACCTACAATCATGATTAATGCAGTCTTTAGTGTTTCACTATATGAGGAATCCGAATATACCTTTATTTTGTGGATTTAATTTAGCTGAAAACACGTATGGCTCATTTATTCTTGAAAATGGTGGGTAGGGGGGAATTCGATAATTGGGATAACCATTCCAGCAATATGCATATGGACTTCAATAGTGAAAAAATCTTCGAAATAAAAGTCATGTAGCATTACAATACCTATAAAACGCCACCGCAACTACCCTACTATGTTAAAGCCTAAGAGAATAATAAGAAAATATGTGTGAATAGCTTTTGACCTTTACCAAAGATAGTACTAAGATTCACAATAGCTTGGTTATACTTCTTATTTTATC
>NC_051407.1:37063552-37063894 GCF_015228065.2 Penaeus monodon
GTTTTAGTTTGTTGACATATCTGTAACTTATCACTGAACGTAAAACATTCTACAACATTACGGCCCTTCCATTTTAGATTTTAGATATACAAGCACACACGACAAATTCAGTACATCATCATTACACACTTAATTAACGTTCACAGTTCATTTAGATATCTTTCATATTCCATCATTAGCTGAACAGCATAACCAGCTTACCGTTTTCAGACATTGCAATAATTGCAAGTAAAATCATTGTATGGTCATTTGATGAAAAAAGAAAAAAAAGACTAAATCAGGTTATACGACAACTTTCATAATTTAAAATAGTACCTTCAATCGCTGTCCATCTCATATTTC
>NC_051407.1:37063929-37064724 GCF_015228065.2 Penaeus monodon
GCATACTTATATAGCTACTAATGAATATCAGCACTACCTGTGTGCGGTGTCGTCAAAATTGATCACACATGATTTTCTGTTGTTTTCTCATGCTTTAACGTAGAAGGAACATTCTGGTGTCATTTTATAGGCATTTTAATGCTACATAACTTTTATTTCAAAGGATTTTTCAATTTTCATATCCCTCCCCAATACTGTCAAGAGTAAGTGAAGCTTAATGGTTCCCATCTAAACATAAGCCACAAAATAATGGTATATTCGGATACCGCATATATTAACAAAACATAAAACGGTGTGTCAATCAAGAATGTAGGTTATCTGCTTACAGAATTATACGCCAAAGAAATGTACTTTCGTACCCTCTGGGAGTCATGGAGGGCCCAAGGGGATCCAAAGGGAATATTTTTTCTGTCTCTTTTCCATATCAGTTACTTATGAGCCAAGAAATCAGGAGAACATTATTTGTAGATATTAACCAGCGACCTAAATCACGACTCACTTTTGCTCTATGTATTTATGCCTACTGTAAGCTTACCTAATGATACTGAGAGTTTTATTGACATTAAACGTCATGTTAATTGTTTATGGACATACTGAGCTTTCTGGTTATGAGGGTATTGTTGATATTAATTCTAATCATGGCATTTATAATAATAATTTCGTAAGGATGGTAGGGTTTATTATTATTATTTTTTCTCATTTCAACGTATATTTTATTTTCTATGCTAATACTAGTTTTAGGAGAAATAGGAGAAGAAGGCAAAGAAAAAATATATATATGGTGACGAAACTAGC
>NC_051407.1:37064782-37065064 GCF_015228065.2 Penaeus monodon
ACGAAAAAGAAAAGACGCAGATGACGGAATGAAAACAAAACTGCACGGAAAACATCCAAAAATGGCGGAAACTGAAAACGTAGTCACGCCACACACTACAGGACTGGCAGAAGATTACCAGACTATCACAAAGTTTCCAACACTCTCTTAACTTTTCTCGGGCGAGTGCTGGGCAGAGAATCTAACAGAAAGTAGCTTACTGAATTGACGAATGTGCAGGGAGGAAAGAGTGAGTTTTTTTCTTGAATGGAGGAAGTTCCAGAAGGCAGGTATGTATATAGG
>NC_051407.1:37065621-37065796 GCF_015228065.2 Penaeus monodon
CCGCTAAAACAGTGATTGCACTCATAATCCTGTGCTAAAGTTTATAATCATGATCACAGTAATCAAAGTAACAAATACACAAACAAATAATCAAGCACACAAAAACAAACATACATTTAAACATATACTCCCTTTCACAGGTAGACAGAAACATACGCGCGCAAACTCACACTCA
>NC_051407.1:37066058-37066134 GCF_015228065.2 Penaeus monodon
GGAGATGTATCTGAGACAGCCATCTGCCGGGCTACAAATACTCAAGTCGTGAGAACCATCTATCTGTTACCACCTG
>NC_051407.1:37066626-37066880 GCF_015228065.2 Penaeus monodon
GGCGCTGGAGTGAACCGGCAGTGACAGCACAATCGGGCAAGTGTCTGGAAACAAAAGCTTCCTTCAGGGCAGCCGAAGCGGAAGCATTTGTCGCGCAGTCGTTGTATTTTGTGCTCGTGTGATCTGTCGACGATTCTGGTCCAGTTAACCTTTGATATATAATATAGTTAGTCATATCTGCGCAGTTTATTTGTATATCGATTCCTAACCACGTATACACAATCACCCACACACGCACATCCGTATCTATATTC
>NC_051407.1:37067099-37067216 GCF_015228065.2 Penaeus monodon
GATAACGTCTAAATCTAAGACGTGATTCGTTCCTCCCAGCCTTGGTATCAATATTAAACGGCCGTCCTGGAAAATCGTCTGATTGACACCCATCGCCACGCTGGAATTGGGAGAAGA
>NC_051407.1:37067601-37067905 GCF_015228065.2 Penaeus monodon
ATCGACTAGTGAAATGTGGCGTAAGAAAACCGTAGAGTTTTCAGTCGTTTTTGTGTGAAGCCGCGAAGGAACATCATAGTATGTGATATTTCGTTTGAATATATCGGTATATATATCCCGCCCCTGTTTGATACCGTGCACAGTATCACATATAAAAGGCAAATGCAGGCAGGTGACATAACATCCATAAAGTCTGACACTCGATTTTCCTTCAGAAATCGAAGCAAATCAGAAAAGAAAGAATAATCTTCAACGATTTACGGAAGTGCGGATCTCCGAAGAAACTGCTCTCTTTATATCCGTC
>NC_051407.1:37070111-37070434 GCF_015228065.2 Penaeus monodon
AGGAAAATAACACTAATAATGAAACTGCCATTTTAAACTGCTATAAATGATGATGTGACGCTATAGTAGTGAACCCTGTAATTGAATGGTAATTGCATCAGTATTCAGCAGAATATTACAGACGAAAAAAAATAATAAACGAAATTTTAGAATAAAAACACACAGTGCGCTCGGAACCCCTAAAGCGTGTACCGGTGCACGTTTAGATATATATTCTAAAACCTAAATATAACTGTTTGTCCTTTAAATTATGGAGCCAATCAAGCATGGCGGACTCCCGTATGTGTGGGGTGCCTCGCTTGTTAACCATCTGTGTGCTTGCC
>NC_051407.1:37070830-37071358 GCF_015228065.2 Penaeus monodon
GGGACTGCAGGGCCAGGTGCTAGGACAGGGTTAACGACTTAGTTTGAGCTCATTTCGGTGCTCAATCTGGACATCTGGGCAAGTGTTACATGCGTGCGTTAAGAGGGACAACAATGACAATTCATGATATGGCTTTGTTTATGTCCCCACCCAAATGCACGGTTGCGTAAGGCAGAACTGACATGTGCGGATGCAGGCGTATTAGTGCATTCATAGATGTATGCATAAATGGATGAAGTTTCATATCTCAGCTGGTCTTAATTATCACTTTCATGATTAATGCTACTGATGTTGTTTTTATTGTCTTACTACGATCATCATTAATATAATTAATAGTATATAATCACACATATTACTACCACTATTAACAATTTATTTAACCGACTACATTGTTCTTTCTATAACAAGAATGCAAAAATTACATTCTACCTAATCGTTATTCTGAACTGCATTTATATAATATTTACGTGATTCTCAACAACACCCAGAAATTTTGACATGAATGAACAGAGAAAAATGACAGCGGGG
>NC_051407.1:37071488-37072133 GCF_015228065.2 Penaeus monodon
GGACGAAGAAAGATATATGGTATATAAAGAGAGGTATGGACGAACAGAATATGAAAGCAATGCTCCACCCACGCGTGCCCAAACTCCTCCACTTTCACACGCATACGCCCACACTCCCTCGTTCACAACCCTTCCCGCACATGCCCTCCCCACACACACGCTTCCTCAACTCCCCCCAGTCCCCCCACATCGCCCCAATCTCCCCTCTCTCCCCCAGGTCCCCCGAGGTCTTGCAAAGCCTCCAAATTCAATCCAACTTTGGTAACCGTGTCAGTCGTGACGGAATTCGCCATCATCTCAATACGTGCGGCCTTCTCTTCGCCGCCCATTGACCTGTGTTCATTTATCCTGTCATTTTCCCGTCTCCCTTGCTTGTGTGTGAAGGGTTTTCTTCTCTCTCTTTTCTTGCCCTTCATTTTTAACCCTCAAGTTGCTTCTTCCTCGATGTGATTTCTGGCTTATTTCTACATATTTTGGTCCTTTTCTCGAATATGACACGGCGTCCAGCATTAGTTTTTTCATTTTGTTTCATATTTTTTCCGATTCCTGTCAACCTCACATACCCGCTTCTTCTCTCTCCACGCCTCCTCATATCCCCTCTCTTCCTATGTTTCCTCTCTCCACATAACCCTCCCGCTCCAAACC
>NC_051407.1:37072348-37072612 GCF_015228065.2 Penaeus monodon
CTTACAACCATGAGACGCTACAACACCACTTACTTACTTGAAAGCCTTTCTTCCTACATGGCCCGCCTCCGCTCCACATTTGCCTGTAGCTTCTACATATCTTCCCCCACCCGTAACATGCACCACATAATTATCATACTCCACACACTGCTCTGTGTCACCCCCCCCCCTCCTCGCCAGCAGCACCCCTTCTGGCTCACATCCCCTCCTCTTTTTGCTATCTATTTGATCGATTTATTTATTTTATCCCAGTGCCCACACCTA
>NC_051407.1:37072664-37073045 GCF_015228065.2 Penaeus monodon
CTTCACAACCATTTCCCCCAACATTCCCCCCTCCGTCTCCCCAACACTCCCTCCGCCATCTCCCCCAACACTCCTCCTACCTTTTCCCCAAGATCCCTCCACCGGCTCCCCCAAGATCCCTCTTCCCCAGCATCTCCCCTCTGCCTCCCCCCTACATTTTCCCCAACATCCCTTCACCGTCTCCCCAACATTCCCCGAACACTCCTCCCTACATTTTCCTCAACAACCCCCCCTGCTTTGCCCTTTCGCCGCCGGGTCACACGCTCCCGCCTCCGCCTGCGCCTCCCTGTCCTTTCGTCTCTCGGTATTTATCGGCCTCTTTCGCCGTGTCATTAACAAAACGCATTACTTACGCCAGATCGCTTTCATTCATCTCCTTTT
>NC_051407.1:37073079-37073219 GCF_015228065.2 Penaeus monodon
ATTCGCCCTCTACCCCCCCCCCCACACACACACCTACCTTCCCTCGCCCTTTCTTAGACTCTTCAGATTAAATAATCGAAGGTCCGATGGCAACACCGAGATACGTCGATATTTAGGTTTGTAGCATTTTTTTCCTCGGA
>NC_051407.1:37074127-37074292 GCF_015228065.2 Penaeus monodon
GTGTTTAAATAGCATTAAGAGAGAGGGAAAAAAACATTACGTCACGAGCAACTCCCTGTCATGCTTGGAGACGGGGAGCAGAGGGGGGGGGAGGGTACGGTGGAAAGGTCTATAATATTGATGTATCCATCAGCGCTTCTATGACACGCTGATGGAACTCATGTG
>NC_051407.1:37074539-37074740 GCF_015228065.2 Penaeus monodon
TAAAACTAAAGAGTGAGGATTTATCATGGCAAGTTAGGCAGACCCGTTAACTTGTGCCTTCTTCATTACGAGATCCGATAATGAACTGCGTCCACTGCCTCTCTCGCCGCCGCTGACCCTCCCGGCTCGACTCGCTGCTTATCATCTGTAGTGTGTGTCTGGAAGTTACTTTGACTCCCGTTTTATTGCATATTATATGTC
>NC_051407.1:37074956-37075150 GCF_015228065.2 Penaeus monodon
CGTGTGTGCGTGTGTGTGTTGAATTGTTCTATCTCGCACAAAGAATGGATTGTTTCATATTTTGTAGACCTATTTTCGGATAGCAGTATCTTTAGAAGATTTTTTTAGCCCAACTTTCTTTGTTAGATTTCAAATTCAGTGACCTTAATATTCTTTTTAATCTTTGATGTACTACTTTCACCCTCTGCTGATAT
>NC_051407.1:37078957-37079345 GCF_015228065.2 Penaeus monodon
AATACACAGCCAGGCGCCCGACCACCCAGTTCACAGCATGATTTTGGATGAGTTGAGGCAATAGTCCGAACCTGGACGGGGAAATACCTCCGAGACAATGTAATTTTCTGCCCTACCAAGTGTAACCGAAAACCAAATCACTGTCGTTAATATCATCATTACTATTATGTAAATTTGTATTTCCGTGAACAACATTTGTCTCGGAAACGCATTTCGAAATTCGTTTCCTTAGTATAGTCATGGGCTGAATATTATGATTATGATTGGGGCAGATACTATTATAGTTTTCATCATGACGACGTAAAGCAATTTTGTTCTCATTTGTGTTCAATTTATTCGAATTTCCTCTTAAATATCTGATATTGAGTCGGTCTTTATCTCTTTCATT
>NC_051407.1:37079501-37079569 GCF_015228065.2 Penaeus monodon
CCATCCTTCGTTCAGATCACGGACAAGACCCAACTAACAACAGTTTATTCACATTCACCTCAACTCCT
>NC_051407.1:37079622-37079765 GCF_015228065.2 Penaeus monodon
ATGAGGGTCTGAGAGTCCTTACGTAGGCTGTTCAGGTCAACCCTCCTTCGCTGAAAAGGTCACTTGAACAACGCGAGTCAAAGTTCATTAGCTTGTCAGAGGAACATGAAGTGTGTGGCCAGGAGACAGAGAATACAGGAATG
>NC_051407.1:37080300-37080549 GCF_015228065.2 Penaeus monodon
TTCATGTACACAGAAAATATTTTAAAAGTTATTTCTTTTCAGTTACACAATTTCCTATATTTGATTTAGAAAGAAAATGAAAGCACGAAAATCCAAGATGATTCATTAATAAGAAGTAATAAGTAATAAGAAGTACATAAATGGAAAGGAAAAGGAAGAAAATCGGCAGAGAAGATTTGGCTTTGTTGGAAACCATGTCCTCAGGGATACGTTAAAGGAAGGAAAGGCTGCAGACAGACACGCCAAAAT
>NC_051407.1:37080579-37080675 GCF_015228065.2 Penaeus monodon
GCGCGCGCGCGCGCGCACACACACACACATTTCTATTCCTCCCTCTCCCTCTTTCTACCACATCTCACATGCGTGTAAGTTCACCTCACATCCACT
>NC_051407.1:37080730-37081116 GCF_015228065.2 Penaeus monodon
TGAACCTGAGCAAAAGCATAAAAAATGTACTCCATTATATTCATCCTAAAACAACACACAGACCAACAAGCTAACAAGCAAACGCAGAAACCCAGTCACCATCGTACTCACCCACAAGTGAATTACACGGATCATATACTTTACAAATCATATTCTCGCCAACAAACAAACACACTTCACAATAACAGTCTCCCTTGAACAGACGCACAAACACACTCCCAATTATCACTCTCAATCCCGAGCAAACACCAAACACTCACGCTATATCCACAAATAAAAGGAAACGCACACGCCATTTCCCGATTTGACAAACGGTTGTTGTTGGTGTCTGCGCCCTCCCTTATCCTGTTCACAAACGGCATCACACTCTCCCGTTAACAATTTGT
>NC_051407.1:37081152-37081450 GCF_015228065.2 Penaeus monodon
TTCGTTTCATCGCTGAGGTATATCTGCGTCGAAATATTATTTTTTTATTTGAATAGTTTTTGAAAAGTATGTTGTCAGATATCGCAGAAGGTATATGTGTTTTCAAAATTCGCTAAACAGCAGTACAGTACGCATGTCATAGACCTGTATATAAATAATTGATAAGACTTCATAACGTTTTTTTGAAAATATATTTTCAGATTTTAAACCAGTTCGATGTGCTTCTGACAAATCGCAGAATAGCATGGCCGGTCACTAATTACATTTAGAAGGTATCTCATGTCCATGATTTGTATCA
>NC_051407.1:37081482-37081648 GCF_015228065.2 Penaeus monodon
GCGTTCTCTGTGTTTTAAAACTTCATAAGATATTTAAAGAACGGTTCTCTGTGGACAGTACATAGCACAGCGAGAGAATATACCGCACAGATGTTACGAAATATCTGATGTGTCTTCTTAAACGGTAACAATTGCTGATCTTAGAATATCATGCAGATTGGCAGCG
>NC_051407.1:37081693-37081923 GCF_015228065.2 Penaeus monodon
TACAGCGCGAAATACTAACTATATCGGTATATCAGAGCGTTAGTATACCGCAGTTACCACACTGATAGTATCGTACATGAAAGTTTTGTAAACGTACACAAAAATATAACAAAACTGCTATCATTCGTCACACAACTGTTATCATGCATTGCAACCGTTCTATCTGAGTGTACAGAAGCGATTCGACGTCCAAACCAAAATTTTTGATATCCATGTTCAGTGTTGTCATT
>NC_051407.1:37082267-37082385 GCF_015228065.2 Penaeus monodon
ACCCGACACCCGCCTTGGCATCCGGCACTACCGCTAAGTGGATTTACAGAAGCATAAGTGGATACGGCAGCGCTAAGAGTAAGGTAAACCCACCTCTGCTGGTCATAGCGATGGGTTT
>NC_051407.1:37082728-37082970 GCF_015228065.2 Penaeus monodon
TCGATGGGATGTGTGCATGCGAATGGACGAATCAAACTTATCTTTTATCTATTCTTATTCTTATTATCTGTCTATTTATTTTAATATTTACTAATTTCAGTTTTATTTCTTTCGATATTTCCCTATATGTTGTATATATTTTTTCCAGGATGGTCTAAATTCGAGAAATATTCAAAATGGACGAATCGTGATCGTTTATCACCACGTGCTTTTCAGACAGAAAGAGAGAAATGTCGACTGAC
>NC_051407.1:37084268-37084507 GCF_015228065.2 Penaeus monodon
TCTAATTTACCCACAAAAAATCCATGTATTTAACAAAATAGCAAATAAATCACCCAAAAAGACAACGGATGTAACACGAAATTAAAAAAGCAACCAGAAACCTTGATTTGCAGGAATGATTTCAACTTCACAGAAAGATACACAAAAAACACCTGTTAATAACCTATTAGTGCATTGTGTTGCATCTTACTTCCCCTTGCCCTAAAGGATACTCGGTGCTCGTCCTTTGTTCGTTTATA
>NC_051407.1:37084730-37084900 GCF_015228065.2 Penaeus monodon
TATTAGAAGTATTGTCACTGACACTATGATGATCATCTGTTGATACTCGTCCATTTTTTTAAATGATGTTAATAAAAATGAGCAAAAGAAACCACTGTCCCAAAAATGAATGAATTATAATCGGTGCTAATAAGGGAAAAAAGATAAAAGTGAAAAGAACGAGAGTCAAG
>NC_051407.1:37085074-37086472 GCF_015228065.2 Penaeus monodon
ATTGTTGGTGAATAAACTGTGGCCAAAATGCGATTTCCTTTTCAGTATACCTCATTGAGCAACCATATTCTGTACTGATGGATGTCTGATGCCATGTGGAAATGCTGGTTGAAGAGTCGTCTCTTTTAAGGAAGCCAAGGAGGGCGTTTATAATTCAATAACGATACCAGACGATAGCTCTCCGCACATTCAGAACTATGGCGTCTCTCCTGCACTCACGATAGTAGTCGAGATGGAAGTACATAATGAAGGCCCTCACAAAATCTGAGTGTTTACGACTTACTAATAGATCAATGTAACTGATAAATAAAATGTGAAATATCTTGGAATACCTGAGATCCATCGCACATTCGCATCCTCCACAGTGAGAGGGCAGACACACTAGCCAAAGAAGGAACACAGAAGGAACGGATCGATTATTACCTTCCTCCCCCGGTCTACAAAGTCAGTCTCAGAAGGAGCACCAGCTTTGCAGAAGGACGAGTCCCATATTCAGTACACGAAAAAACTTCATTCGACTGCCGAAGAATACTTACAGGAGGACAAGCTATTACATGCATCTGGTTACAACATTCAGCCTCCGTTGTCGACACTTCTGTTAAAGGCTACATGCTGCAACGCTACCTGCCTGCTACTACGTTCACAGATTACCGATGGACTTTTTTTTCACTAGAGGAAGGAGCTGAAACATTTCATCGAACCTAGTGCCCTTCGATATTCGAAACCTGAAATCAAAATAATGAAGAGGCTGGTAGGTAAACTATCTTAGATGGTTCTAGTACTTTATCAGTCAAGCGAACAATTTACTAACCCAAAGAGGAATTGCAGCAAAGCGATAATATATCACACTCTTATGATTTTAAGGAGCTCCAGTACATATCCCAGTACCCCAGTCCTTTTTAGCATTAGGTAAAACCACTACCTTGCACGGTATGCAGCATATCTGTATCAGCAGTCCACTGACACGAGCACGACTAGCCGGTACGCTCTTTGTGCACTGACGTATGTATCTCCCACAATAAAACAATCCAACTCAATTTATCCCACCTCTTCGTCCGTTTCACGTATTCTCCAGCTTTATCCCTCTCCCGTAATCCCTTTACTGTCACCCTTTTTTTCATCAACCTCCTTATCCTTCCCCCTTTCGTAGAGCTCTCGAACGAAAGGTACGAAGAAGAGGGAAAAAGAGACACTAAATAAAGCGAAGGATTATCATACTTAAAAGATAATTAGAAGAAAGAAAACGGGAAAATGCAACGTGTGATGCGATGGCGAAGACGGAGGCAAAAGAGAAGACAGAAAATGAAAGACAAAGACAGGGATTATGGTAATTCTAGAAAGAAGTGACGTAAAAACACCCACACCCACAGAACTTATGAAGTCATTAGATCAATTCTA
>NC_051407.1:37086698-37088056 GCF_015228065.2 Penaeus monodon
TAAATATACAGCTACAGTGATAGTAACGTCTCAAATAAGGCTAGATTATCGTTATGCAGTATTACAGTTTACTTATTTTTACTTTCATTATTGTGGCCCCGTCCAGTTCATCTTTGTTCAACTCATTACCAGTTTTTTTTTTCTCTTTTCCAGGAGACTGTGTACAATGAATGATAGCGATCTTAGTTCAATGACCGTGATGATTATGCAAATGTGAAAAAATAAAGACAGTGCTTATGACATGTTGGGTGCCAATATTGGTTTTCTATAAATAATAACACTTTATTTTATGTCTACCTAGAAGCCACGCCCCTTTTCTATAGCTAAGAAGCTGATTGGTTCATATGCAGTGTTTGTGTTGCTACCCATTTATTCAGATTGTTTTGTTTATGATCAAAACCCTTTCTGAATTATAGCATGAAATATTAGAGCGTGTAAAGGGAAAAAATTAAGAAACTAAATACTGAAAGGATTTGAAAAGAGTGACAATTAAGAGAGGACAGCAAAACTCTTGAATATGGATCACATTCGGTCGAAGTCAATAATACAACCATGTGAACCATGCAATCTATTCATTATTCCTCTGTAGAACAAGAAGAAAAAAATACGATCCAATTAGTCTTAATATAGAATGCAGTATGCAAGAAACTAGTTTCTATAAAGTAAACATATGCCATAGTACTAAGTAACTGATAAAACTATATACAGACTAAACGCAAAGGTTATAAAATAGGGCTGCCAAACAGAATTACCCCAGGGGAACACATTTCATCTTAATAGACAATATGCGGGCCAGATAATCATGAGTCGACGCGACTATATTTGGTTTACTAAATCTTATATTGATTATTAACATATTTATATAACTGGCAGCATAAAAGTCTGTAAATGGCAGTAATGTGCTGTCATTGGTAAATGATTATTCCTTCAGTGTGGCTGTTCCTGTGAACATTTCACCTCCCATCTATAAGTCCAATTATCAGTATTATGATGAATGGAATAATTCGAACTTACACAAACCCTAGTTTACCGCCTGCTGTGCTCATTGTTTAGTCTCGTTTGCGTCTGTTTAGTTTGTATATACTATAAAACAAAGAAATAATGAACAAGTCTCGTTCAGATATTATCCTTGCCTTCGACCGGAACGCAATCCATATTCAGCATTCTTTGACACCCTCTTTGAAGTGATAATGCTTTGAAATCCGCATTTTTGTCCAGGTTTGTGAGCTGAGAACAACCTTAACGGATACTGACACGACCGTTATACATTAACCAGTCAGCTTCTTAGTTATGAAAAAAGGGGCGTGGCTTCTGGGTAGGTGTTTGTTTATCCGTTGTTTCTTTCTGTTTTCTCTACG
>NC_051407.1:37088086-37088190 GCF_015228065.2 Penaeus monodon
GCGTTTTTTTTTCTACTTCATCGCGACTACTTTCATCGTTTTATTCATTAACGTTTTCGAATTAATAAATATTTTCTTCTTTTCGCTTTTGTTCAGCTGTATAC
>NC_051407.1:37088924-37089440 GCF_015228065.2 Penaeus monodon
CTTTTCTTTATACACGGACTCAGTAGACCAGCTCTGTTTTTATCACTTTTTTAAAACTCTAATAAAAAACAAGTATAAAAATTTATTATTCATATTTGAATAAAAATCCAACAGTGATAACGACATATGGCGGGTCAAAATTATAATTGTAAAGATGAAATCTTATAAAAAATATAAACTCCAAAAGGGAGATCCTAACACATGGCAGAGCATCGCTAGGTTACAAAGGTTCCGCGCAAAGGGAATCAGATTACAATGAATAAAGAGGAATTGTATTTTTTTCCCTTGTCCTTTAGTCCTTCGAAAGGATTTGCGGTGAGCCATTTGCAGGATCCAATGCCAAAAGGGGAGGTCAGAGATCGTATAATCGAATGGTGAACTGGATTAGACTCCTGGGCAATAGGTTCGGATTTTCGGTATAAGTAAAGCAAAGGGATTCGTCGACGATATGAAGACACACATACTTTGAGGATCTGTATGAGCTGAGGCGGTTGAGCTATAGCTCTGGGGCCTCAC
>NC_051407.1:37089830-37089994 GCF_015228065.2 Penaeus monodon
TCTTTGCACATGCGAATCTAAATAAAAAAGAGTAAATCCTGTTGAGAATGTTTACCCGCTTTATCCAGCTTAGGAAAAGTTGCGCTTTCAACCCCAGGATCGTTTGGTAAGCATCCTCAGCCGTTGTATAAAAAACACAAAATCACTGTAAGTTTGAACAATTG
>NC_051407.1:37090270-37090519 GCF_015228065.2 Penaeus monodon
TTTTAACATGTAAATGCCTCCCCTACAGCTCACCCATACATTAACCATTGCCTTTCCTAACATGCAAATTTCTCTCAAGGAAGTAGTCCTGAAGATTCGACCTGGCGTTCTCTCCTCTCCCGGCCTTGCTAGCCGATAGCTCAAAGGTTTCTAGGAAGTTACATTGAGGTTTCTTGGAGGTTTCATTGATTATTTTTAGATTTATTAAGCTTTTTTGGTGGTTTCATTGAGGTTTCTTGACGGTTTCAT
>NC_051407.1:37090808-37091078 GCF_015228065.2 Penaeus monodon
CAAAATGGTTTTCTCCAAGCAAACATTACCAACCGTAACAGATATAGATCGAAAAAAGTAGAAAAAAAGGAAATGAGATCTACTTTAAAATAAGTGAACCTATTATTTTCTTACTTTAGCTTTCATGAGACACTCCATCACGTCTAAGAGAACACTACACGCACGTCGAAACACGTATATGCGATGACACAGTAAATGAAACGCGCTCACTCCTACAAGGAGACAGCCGTGCACGCAACTATACAGACGCACAAATCCCCACATCATCGA
>NC_051407.1:37091190-37091273 GCF_015228065.2 Penaeus monodon
TTGATCTATCTATACAGCGTTTCATATCATATCTTTCTGATTTTCCCATGTTTTTTAGCTTTTCATCTTCTTCATCCATTTTT
>NC_051407.1:37091608-37091715 GCF_015228065.2 Penaeus monodon
TAGCTTCTGTAAAGAAAACTATTTTTCCACCGTAAAAGAAAGGAAGAAAGGAGAGATTCTTTGGGGCCATTCGATCATCTTAGACAAGTTATGCGAAGACAAACAAC
>NC_051407.1:37091756-37091936 GCF_015228065.2 Penaeus monodon
TTTTAAATTTTCGTTGCAGCGGCGAGACTCATTTTTCCCTTAACTGAAACAAAAACGATTTGAATAAATCACCCGAGAGGGTAGCAACGTGCAGAGGGGTTGATAAGGGACCCATACCTTACGCCTATGTTTGAGTACTTTTGTAGTTTATATATCTAGCACACTCTCTATCTAGGGACC
>NC_051407.1:37093161-37093359 GCF_015228065.2 Penaeus monodon
TACCACTTAAATTACCCAGGATACGGTGTTGTCGCTTTCGGTTTGAAGGTTTGCTGATCAAAGAAATGTTTCGTCAGTCGTAGCTAAAGGTTGGCGGGAGTAGATAATGGCATGTGAAAAACGCTTAACGAAATGCTGCATATTGCATTGCGTCCTTTAAGGCCAACTTTAACTTAATTGGGAAAGTTGATCAATATT
>NC_051407.1:37096140-37096927 GCF_015228065.2 Penaeus monodon
TAGTAGGTCTTAGGCACAGGCGCCAACCACCAGCAGGGAAGAGCAAGACCAGCAGCGACCTCCTCCTCCACAGACCTCACAGTCCAAAAGGGTCTCTTGGCTCCGTCGCACAAAATATACACGAGAGGAAATATTTGACAACTGAGTGAAAAGATATAGCGAGATCGCAAGACGACAGAAGGAGTAGAGAGAAGGAGGTGGTGGAGATGGAGAAGGAGAAGAAAAGGGGGGGCGGAAGAGGGGAAAGGAAGAGAGAGGATGGAACAGATAATGAGAAAAAGGGACGAGATAGAGAGACGAGATAAAAAGAAGAAAAAGAAGGAGAAAGTGAGCGAGAGAAAGAACAAAACAGAAAATGGGACAGAATGAGATTAAAAAGGATAGAGAAATACGGAGAGGGAAAAAGGAAATAAGACACAGAAGGAAAAGGAGACAAAGATAGAGATAGAGAGGGAGAAAGGAGATGAGACATAGGAAAATAAGAGACAGAGAAGGAAGAACGAGATGGGACAAAGAAGACAAAAAAAGACACACGCAGAAAGGAAAACAACACAAAACGGGAGAAATGAAACGAAAATAGAAAAAGAGGAAGGAAATGGAATAGAAAATGAGAAAGGAGATGGGATAGAGGAGGAGAGTAGAGGATAGACAGAGAATCGTCTGCACCAATATGCACGCTTGCCTGCCCGTCCATCCGCCTCATCGCTGAAGAGATTGCCGGGCCTGAGATGAGTGTTTCCTCCCGTTGGACACGTGAAGGCGAGCTGAGAAATGTTCCTTTAATGTG
>NC_051407.1:37097271-37097547 GCF_015228065.2 Penaeus monodon
CTTATATTATTTCGCACATAAACTGTACACGCATACAACTACTTATGCGCAAACTCAAACGTTATTTAAATATGAACATTTTTTATGATTGTACTTTTTTCTTTGTTTATCTGATTTGCAAGTCATAGATTTCAAAATAAAAGCATAAACAGTTACCTACAGTAAAACTAAGATTGTGAAATTCCGAGAAAGATTTATGATATACGATTTTGTCCAGATATCCAATTTCTCAGGAATCATTTACAAAGGCTTATGCAAGATTCCAAGAATGTTAAG
>NC_051407.1:37098029-37099047 GCF_015228065.2 Penaeus monodon
AACAGGAGAATATCATGGTAAACAAACTGACAGAAAATAATATTCCAGAAAAAATATGTGAACAATAAGGTAAACATTAAGTAAAAAGTAAAACATGAAACAGAATGAAATATATCAAAGGAATTACATTTTACACATGACTATAAAAAGGAAAACTTTCTTGAGAGAGATGAATACAATTATCACATTTATAAGATAATGAAGAGAGAGGGTAAAAAAAAGAAATTAGAGGAAAATAACAGATGGTAAAAATATTTTAAACAATTGTTTTATTTTATACACAACATGAGAATCGTAAGCAAAAAAACTTGACATTTCTGTTTTAATAAGAACCTGATTCATGGTTTAGTACTTTTAAGATTGAAATAAAGAGAACTCTGTTATAGTATTATAGGAAATAAAATTTTTAAAGTAGAAAGAAACTGAACATTGTAAATTAGCTTATATTAGAGACATTTTAGATAATGAAAAGTGACGAAAACGATTTATCAGTGAGACAAAGAGAATATATTTCATGGACGAACTAGTGAAGCAGATATACAATTACCTTAGCAATTGCAAATATCATATCTACAGTACATACCTTACTCTCGCCTATAACATGGCCACATACAACTATATTACCTCATCTAATCAGATCCAGAAATGAACCTTCTGCTCACCCCGTTCATTCAGGTCATATTTACACGAGGTCGGCAAAAACGCACAGTCTCATTTCTCTCATTTCCCAGTAGCCTGACCTGACCTCCCCTCCCCCACCCTAGGATAACCACGAGGGATTGACCTTCCTGATTACGGCCGAGGTTCTGGCGGGCGCAGTCTCTAGGGGCCGTAACGCTACGGTAGGCGAATGACGAGTCGACCGTAATGTCCTTGAGAATTACGTAGTCGGGGAGAGAGCGAGAACGTAGATGGGGGTGTAGATGGGAAATGGGTGGGAAAGGGGAGGGAGGGGTGCGTTAAGGAAGGTTTACGTCATCTGTGATCTATGCATTGCTCTACCCCCCTCCTCTTTCTT
>NC_051407.1:37099188-37099642 GCF_015228065.2 Penaeus monodon
TCACCTCTCTTTCTCTCTCACCAAGTCTACCCTTAAAGAAACATGGAAAACCCACTAAATACAATCAGGCGAGTGTCCGGGCACACAAATAAAAGTGTTTGGGCTTCACGACGAGACGCGCAGACAGTCAGACAGGGATAAGCAGCCATCAGGGAAAACACACACAGAGGTAATGAGTGACAGAGACAAGCATCAGAAGCGGTTTGGAAGCTTAGTGAGGCTACGAGGCTTCGAGGGGAAGTGAGGGGAAGTGAGGGGGAAGCGAGGGGGGAAGTGAGGGGAGGCGAAAGGAGGTGAGTGGAAGCGAGTGGAGGCGAAGAGAGGTAAGAGGAGGCGAGGGGAAACGAGGGGAGGTAAGGAGAGGTGAGGGGAGGCGAAGGGAGGCGGCGAGGGGAGGCGAGGGGAGGCGAGGGGACTAATTAGGGGCCACTTGGTTTGCCATTTGCTCCGGCCC
>NC_051407.1:37100149-37100385 GCF_015228065.2 Penaeus monodon
GCCTCTATTGCGCTTCCGGCGGACATTCCGTGACTCGAAGACAATCTCCTTAAAGGGCGAGGAAGGCTTTCGAAATCTCCCGAATTTGCATGCAGGCTTTCCCGCCGCATTCAGTTGAAGGGAAACGCGAGATTGATAACGAGGAAGCGAGAGGAAAATACGAAGGAAGGCGGGATTAGGGAATGGAAGATTCGGAAGTTTGGCCCAATCTGGAGGCTTTCGCGCGATCGGCGGGG
>NC_051407.1:37100482-37100660 GCF_015228065.2 Penaeus monodon
CCTTTTTTGGGGGGTGGGGGGGGGGAGGTTATTGGGAGTGTTAATATAGAATGAAATATGATGAATATAAAACAATATTGCAAAAGGTATGGCAAAAATGTTGATACTTTAAGGCCCACTGATCCTAGAAGGAAAAGAAAGAATTAACACATCAGAACAAGCAGAAAAATGAACCATG
>NC_051407.1:37100772-37100950 GCF_015228065.2 Penaeus monodon
GATCCACAAGTATCAAATCCAACAAAGGTCTGTCCGGCGTTTCCAGAATTTGTGTTGCGCCGAGAAGACATCTTCCTCCTTTCCCCCGAGATTCGTGGCTCATTCCAATCAGAAAGGAAGCGTAATCAATGACAAGTACTTTTCTTTCGAAGTCTGGACCTTGCTAATTTCCGGCTGA
>NC_051407.1:37101428-37101652 GCF_015228065.2 Penaeus monodon
GAACTACGCGATGATAGCGAGATATAACTAGTTATATTTGAAAAAAAAAATCCTAATGTTCTCACAATGAAATATTTTCCCTTTTGTAAAACAGTAGATTTGACAACAAAGAACGAATCAGAGGCTTTCGAAATATCTCTTTCGAAGGAATTTTGTGAATATTTATGAAATAATAAAAAAAAAACTAAAACGAAGATCGGAATGCGTATGAAGTATGAAATTCG
>NC_051407.1:37101685-37102147 GCF_015228065.2 Penaeus monodon
GTTATGAGACGAAGTACTTTTCAATTGTGAGATGTTCTTAAAAAAAAAACTGAACTGAGAGAAAATTAGACGTTTGCAATAAGGTTGTAAGAAGGTGTGAGGCAAGAGGGAGTCGAGAATACAGAGACAAAGGAGCCACAACAAGAAACGGAAAGAGAAAAAGTTTGGTTGAAAATCGACGTGAAGTTGTTTAGCGTTTGGAAGACGGAGATAGTTTAAGTTGATAAACATGGTGCACAGACGAGGCGAGGGTGTGGATGTCCGAGAGTTTCTGTCTCGCTTTCGTTAGTATTTTTTTCCTGTTTTTCTCTCTCCTCTCTCATTTCCCTTTTTCTTTTTGTGTTTCTCTTTCCCTTCCTTGTTCGTGCGTTCCTTCTCTTCCCCCTTCCCTTTGTCCTTCTCTTTCTTTCTACGTCTTTCTCCCTTTCTCCCTCATCCCCTTCCCATCATTTTCCCCTTCGT
>NC_051407.1:37102252-37102328 GCF_015228065.2 Penaeus monodon
TGTAGAACACACAGATCTCTAAAATACATGTCATCAGATGATCTCCAGGGCGAGGGGAGCAAATTTCAATCGGAAA
>NC_051407.1:37102502-37103182 GCF_015228065.2 Penaeus monodon
TCCTCCTCCCTCCGGACCTCAGTTTCTCCTTTCTTCCTTTTCTCACTTCCTTCGGACTCCGTTTTCTCCCTCAGGAGCTCCCTCTCGGAAAATGGAAAAGGCGAGATTAGAATGGGCGAAAAAGAAATAAGGAAAGGAGGAGTAGCAAGAAATTGAGGGAAAATAGTAAAAGAGAAATTACAAAAGAGTCAAGAATGAATTGGATTAGAAAAGATATCTGGGAAAGAAAAAGAAAGGGGGAAAGTTTAAAAAAGAAATTGGAAAGGAATAGAGAAAATATGAGAAAAAGTGAACAAAAGAAACTCGGAAAACATCAAGAAGCAATTAGGAAAATACTAGAAAAACATTAGGAGAGAATAAAGAAACAAAAATAGGCAAGAGTAGAAAAAAGGAAATATTAGAATCAAGACATTCGGGAAAGAATGAAAAAAAAAAAAAAACATTAAAGAAAATTTAGAAATTGGGAAAAACAAGAAAAAAAACTAACTGGGGAAAAAAGAAAAGAAACTGGAAACGAAAATGGATAGAAACTAGAGAGGAAAAAAATAAGAATGAAATTGGTGAAAATAAGACAATTTGGAAAAAAAAGAAATTGGGGAAAAGAGAGTAGCTAAGAAACCCTCTGGCGGAATCTCACGAAACTACCGAAGCTAAACCCCATTAGCTGGACGCCTTGGACT
>NC_051407.1:37103227-37103302 GCF_015228065.2 Penaeus monodon
AGGTCCTTCATCGACCTCATCTCGCCGCTCTTTCTCTCCGTCACTTCTTCCTGTGTAATTCTCTTATGATTTCCG
>NC_051407.1:37104009-37104346 GCF_015228065.2 Penaeus monodon
CACATATGCTTTATACTATCCTTTCTTTTTCCCTTTTTCTTGCATCTCTTTTGTGTTCCTTCTCGTTTTTGTGATTATCTTTGTCTCTCTCTCGTTAAGTTTCTGGAGCCTCTTATCTTTCCCCCTCGCTTTATTGTATTTTCTTTCATTTCAGTTTCTTAATCTCTTGCTTTCATCCCTTTGTTCCTTTTCAATCTATGTTCTATCATCTCACCTTTCCGTATCATCATATGCGGTCATTTTAATTCACTTTAATTGCATCACTTCATAAGATTTGGAATGCAATAACTGGAATCTGGGATGAATCGGAGGGTTTATTTCATTATGTTGGTAGCAG
>NC_051407.1:37105252-37105770 GCF_015228065.2 Penaeus monodon
CGCTTGCCATCCACTTTTGAAAAATATTTTCTTCTCGACTTCGTTTCATTTGTTCATATAAAAGTTTGTCGGTGTAACCCATTATCGCTGTTGCCTATTATTCTCGTTGTAACCATCTTAAGTAATTTTTAAAATTCATTTCCTATTTTTCCCGGGCCTCTTCTCTCACTGTGACTAATGTTAACTTGAAATGAACGAAAATTAATGATATCGTAATGAACGAGAATAGATAATATTACAATGAACGATAATTAATATTATAATGAACGACAATTAATAATATCATAATGAACGATGATTAATATTATAATGAACGATTGTATAACAGACGTTTCGATATTATAAGGTGTCGTTCGAATCATCAAAAAGTTATTTATTAATTATTCTTTCTCACTTAAGATATCTTGTCACTGAGAGAATCGTTCATCTATATTCTTATTCAGATATGTAGCTTTTTTGACTATTTTGTTGTCATTCAAAGACCTCGTTTTGGAATATTATCAAATCCTATTCAGATC
>NC_051407.1:37106048-37106278 GCF_015228065.2 Penaeus monodon
GATAAACAGGCCGAATGTTCCAAAGACAAGTTGGCTGACAAAGTTCCCTTGTCGTGGTCGTCCCCCCGACAGACAGACCTTCTCTCGAGGAACTTGTTCTCTCTGACCTTCGCTGACATCGAGGTCAGGTCAGACAAGGAGACCGATGGCGTCACTAAAAATAAAGAAGAGAAAAGAGAGAGAAAAAAGAAACGCATCATTTTGAGAATGATTTAGTCTTCCCTTTTGCA
>NC_051407.1:37106350-37106658 GCF_015228065.2 Penaeus monodon
ACAAGATGATGAGATGAAAGGGGAAAAGAATAATCGTGAAGAAGAAAGGACGTGGTTTGTTAGGGTAAGTTTGTTAAGGTGAATATGGATTTTTTTTTCTTTGGGTGGAAGATTGTAAAGATTTTGGCCATGGGCATTTTACATCACAAATGCAATGCTCGCTGAGGATGGTGTTATGGCATTTAATAAATCTCATCAGCCTATGCATAAACGCAAAGAAAAATATAGATTAAAGATTTAAGGAATGTACAACGAAAGAAATAAGGAAACGAGGAAACATAAAAAATAGAAGTAAGAATGAAACGAAG
>NC_051407.1:37106685-37106966 GCF_015228065.2 Penaeus monodon
GAAGCTTTCATGGATGTACAATAATTTTTCTTTTTTTTATATTCCGATGCAACAAGCTTCCCTTTTCATGTATCAATATCCCTCGTAATGAAACATAAAAAGGAAGATTTTAAAAGATACTGGAGCGCTGGAAATAATGATGCGAGAAAATACCGCCCGTTGCTCTCTGCCAACAAAGCTATTGTTATTGTTTTTTCTAAGTTTGTGCGAAAACTTTGCGCACGTAGTTCGTGGCAGAGAAATCTATTAATATCCTGATATAACGTAAGTGGACACAATTC
>NC_051407.1:37107016-37107215 GCF_015228065.2 Penaeus monodon
TCTGCAGAACTCTAAACTTTGCAACGCTTTTTACTCAGCGCTAAATGCTTACACTTTTTTTTTTTAAATACCGGTATCGGTACCACTATTTTTACTCTTGTTTTTTCTTCTGCTGCTTATACTACTGTTTTTTGTTTGTTTTTTTTGATACAGCGCATAAATGCCTTCCTCTCCTCCCTTTAGAGCCATATCTGCGATA
>NC_051407.1:37107990-37108054 GCF_015228065.2 Penaeus monodon
CTTTTCAAGTGAACATTTGCTTCCTTAATCTCGCAAAATCGACTCGCTACAGATATTGCGAGTC
>NC_051407.1:37108484-37108950 GCF_015228065.2 Penaeus monodon
CAACTAAAATGAATATTTAATGGACGAAATACGAGACAAAGTTTACGTGTCTTGGCTTTCCCCGAGTTTCTCCTCCGCTGTTGTTGACATCGCGGTCAGGTTAGAAAACGGGGGATTATAGATAAATGGATAAGTATCGAAAAATGGAAATAAAGATGGTGTGTAACTAGATAAAAAGAAATAAAAATAATTGTAAATAAGGGATGAAATTAAAATAATGATAAAAGAAAGATGATATGTAAATAGGTGTGAGTATACAAAATGGAATAATAAAGAGAAAAAATCAACGTGGAAAACTAAGAAGTGTGTTTGAGGGAAAGAAGGAAAAGGGAAAATCGTGTAAAAAAAAATTTATGTCTTTGCTGTCATGGTGAAAATAATAACAATCGATGAGTGTTTTCAACAATATCACAGAAAAAAAAATCACATGCCTTATAATATTTTAGACCCCAATACTATCTCAACC
>NC_051407.1:37108970-37109624 GCF_015228065.2 Penaeus monodon
TCCACGAGGCTGCTCTGATTCCCAACTCTATAAAAGAAGAGAATCCATGGAAACATTAAGTCGTCCTCTTGGCATAATTTCCAGACAGACGGCAGAAAAGGGCGGGGCTTTCGTCGAAAGAAGCCATCCGTCGGATATCTGTAATCAGGTCAGCATCCGGGAACTTTTGTTTTGGGCCGGAGACGCGGAGGCGGGAAGTTTGATTAGTTGTACTCGCCCCCCTTCTTCTCTACGAACTTTTCTCTTCTGCGAAATAATGATGATCAGGAAGAACGATCTGAAATTAATATATATAAAAAGCAACGCCAATGAATACGATTATAAGTGAGTCAAAGCCCGCGTAATGCCACAACTCCATTAGGATAACAACAACCGTCTTCGCCATGATCCCGCCCGAGGGAGCCATCACAAGTTTCCCGCCAAAACGCGTCGTCGAGAGGGCTTTGTGGCGGACAAAGTGAGGCTCAGGAAGCGGGTTTTGATGCCATGTAAATCTCCCAATTCGTCTCGGGCCTCCTGGATCCTCTCGCGTCATGCTACGCGATTTTATGTATTTTCATTCAACTTTTTTACCTCTTCCTTTCTCTTTATTGTCGTTCGAAGTTGTTGGGAAAACGAATCGTCTCCCCTTTTCCGTCTATTGGTCCGTCTCCG
>NC_051407.1:37110768-37111003 GCF_015228065.2 Penaeus monodon
CTCATAAGCTGTCCCAAAAACAGCCGGCTTTTCCCTCCGGCCATCATCTACAGTCATAAGGAGAAAGATTTTCTCATACATACAGTAAATCGCTTCTAAGGGCACACGCTGAGCCTTTCTAATTCCTGTAATGAGTGAACCGTCGCCCTTACGGCGCCGCACCCGATTGGAGGGATGCGGGCAGGGAGGGACGCCGATGGATGCGCGTCACGGGTTTGACTGCTCACGGTTGGCA
>NC_051407.1:37111358-37111563 GCF_015228065.2 Penaeus monodon
AATTAGAGGCTACAATGAAAACAAGAAACGCTAACAACAGGGACGATGCCAGTTATGATAACGACAATGATAAGGAATATGATACTGGTATTGGTGATGGAATAGCGCCAAAATGACCCCGATAAAATGAAAAGATTTTGTCATCTCTCTGGCCAGTTTATTGTGTATTATCCATCTCTCTTTTCTTTATTGTGTGCCATCTTTT
>NC_051407.1:37112917-37113366 GCF_015228065.2 Penaeus monodon
ATATGCCTAAACCTACTTAAATCTGGCGTGGCGAGACCGTAGAGTTGGGACAAAGGTCTTGATCCAACTCCATAAACAGGCGACTTAGGAGCTTATACCACGCTATGCCTTCCTCATCTTCCCCAAAGCCTTGTTATCCCCATAGTCCTAAAATGGTTCGAGATGCATTTGGCTTCTTATTTGCTATTGGTTGTGTATTTGTTTAGTGTGTGCTTTTTATTTATAAGTAGGTTTCTCTCCGTAAAATGTTTTGTGAAACCTTATTCTTGTGTGCGTGTGTATACTTGTGTGGGTTTAAGCTATGTATAATACATATTGTGGGTTAAGGCCTCTAATTTTATCTGCTAATGGAGGTTTTCGTATCGAACTCTACGGTCTCCTCCCATCCGATTTAAGTAAGCTCTCTAGTTTAGTATTGAATTATATTCTATGTACATTCATACATACAA
>NC_051407.1:37113426-37113498 GCF_015228065.2 Penaeus monodon
TTGTTTCTCTGTCTATCTATCCATTTATTTATCTATGTGTGTGCGTGTATGGGTGTTGTAAATAGAAATGTG
>NC_051407.1:37113665-37113738 GCF_015228065.2 Penaeus monodon
ATCCAGCGACCTAGAATAAATGTTCTGCTACGAATATGCTATGGCTGCTCAGCAAGATGAACCATTTGTGATA
>NC_051407.1:37116183-37116368 GCF_015228065.2 Penaeus monodon
TTCGGTGATTAAATAGTCTCAGATTCGCATGATCCATCTTCTCGTATTCAGTCTCCATCTTCACATTTCTATACGCGACCTTAACTCCCACGTTTCTACTTATCCCGCTCGTCTCTCTCGAATAGGCATCCCCACGCCCAGCATCCATTCAATAGAACGCCCGTAGAAGGAGAACGGTGAAAGAC
>NC_051407.1:37116689-37116952 GCF_015228065.2 Penaeus monodon
ATCAGCTGATGATGACCTAGAAGCCAGGTCAACTGAGTGCCTTACTGCTACAATGAACCTGATTGCTCGAGAATTTTGCCAAGGACGGTTTTTCCTTCTCTCTTTCGTTCTTTGTCTTCGACGATACCGTTCTGGTCGTTGATGGATCGTAGTTTTATTACTCTCCCTCTATCAAGCAAATTGCAGCATCTCGAATGGACTCGCATAGTCAATCGAACTTCTAATCTCAAATAGATTATTAACATTGGTATAAAAATGTCCTC
>NC_051407.1:37117033-37117238 GCF_015228065.2 Penaeus monodon
TTTCAAACATACCTTATATATTGCAAGCTCAATACAAGTGTCAATGGCTCGAAGAGAAAAGCCTCCCTGACATATCAGTTGGCAGGAAGACGCGTTTAGTCACCGGTAATACGATCCGATGGACACAAAGGCCGGCGCTCAAGCCTGTTAACTGTCCGATGAACAATCAGGCGATACTGATTGTGGCGGAAGAAGGGAGGAGGGT
>NC_051407.1:37118056-37118167 GCF_015228065.2 Penaeus monodon
TCGGTATACATCCAGCGCCGCCTAATCACGGGTGAGATTCGCTGTCTGTCTGGGCACTAAGTAGATGAAGCAGAAGCCTTTATCCCGCCAGGATACAGTGGGCTGGGTGAG
>NC_051407.1:37119437-37119827 GCF_015228065.2 Penaeus monodon
GCACTAGTGACACGACATGGCCAAGTGCAGGATGTGCGGAGGACGCAGCTGACCGTCCGGGCTGCAGGTCGTGAAATCTGCAAGGGAAACGGCATGCAGCATGACGGGGTGGCAGAGTGAAGCGTCTGGTTGCCTCCTGGTTGGGTTGTGTTTGTGGGTGTTGAAGGATTATGGGATTTTTTGGGATATTAATTTATATCATGGGAGGATGTCGGCTGTCGTGATTTGTAGTTTTATTTTTTTTCGTGTGGGTATGGATTTTTTTATACGTTGTTTTTTGTTGTTGAGTCGAAGTTTAAACAGTATCGTTATATTTTATTTTTTCATTATTATCTTCTTTGTCATTACTCTTTCTAAGTCTTATTCGCAGTCTTATCTTTACTCAGGATA
>NC_051407.1:37119974-37120339 GCF_015228065.2 Penaeus monodon
CTTACCCACCCTCTAATTTTCCTTTTACCAATACCACGTCATGCGTAGCGCGCGATCAGAATAATAAAAAAGACCCACCTTATAAAAACGAAATAATTGGATACACGAAGGTCAAGGGATCAACGCTCGTTAAGGAACCTAAATTAACTTCGGCAAAAAAAGAAGAAAATTAATGAAACGAAATCGAAAGAAAGTACAGATGTTTCGGGTAATTTGTCGTCCCCTTGACTTCATTACGGAGGTGATGTATTCCAATCATAAAAGTGATAGGCCTCTGGATTAAGCAGATTGTAGATTGTTTAGATTATTTTTTTCTGTATTGGCCGTTATTTGATGGGCAGACGTGCTTTTGTTACACGTATATT
>NC_051407.1:37120412-37120766 GCF_015228065.2 Penaeus monodon
GTTCACCCAGACACTCACACGTGCAATCTCGCTCACACTTTAAACATTTGGCTCCCACACAACCTCTTCCTTTTGACATTTGATTAACTTGCTTACGATGTGAGGCACAAAGTGGTTTTAATAAAGAACCTCCCGATTTACAATAGACTAATCAAACGTGGTATTATTCCAGAGGAAATCGAGCTGTGCAAATGAGGGACTTCGAGGGGTTGGCGCAAGATGGCCTCGTTGAGGACATGTTATTCTTCTACTTTCGGTGCCGTTCTTAGAAGTAAAGCATTTATCGTCTTTGGAATTCAATATCGAGCTCGATTACGATGTCAGAGATGCAAATATATACACACCTACAGAAAT
>NC_051407.1:37120874-37120991 GCF_015228065.2 Penaeus monodon
GAACTCGCGCTAGCATACATGTATCCATACACGAACAATTTCGCACGGGCATGTGTATATAAATGATGCAAATGAACTTACCGGGTTAGCTTGTTCATTTTTGGGGGGTTTGACTTT
>NC_051407.1:37121183-37121407 GCF_015228065.2 Penaeus monodon
GCCCTTTTCTTTCACTTTATTTTATATCTTCCAAATAACATATTCAAGAATACATAAAGTGTTTTCGCACCTTGCAAGAGCCGGAACTATGACAGTCTCTCAAGGTGAAGAGATAGAAGTATAAGGATGACCATATGGTGAGAGATAATGTTAAGAAAGGGCGATGTTCTATGGTCAAGGATATCGTATGGGACAGAGGCAGGAGGACGTGACTGTGACATAAT
>NC_051407.1:37121698-37121870 GCF_015228065.2 Penaeus monodon
AAAATGCGTAGAATTTTAAGAAGGAGAGAGTACGAGAAGAAGGAAAAGAAAGGCAGAGGAGCGATGGTTGTGGTGATAAAAAACGGAGGGTAGACAAAAATCGGGGTGAATGGAGGAAGGGAGAGAGAGATCAAGAGCAGAGAACAGGATGGGGAGGTGAATGAAAAAGCGG
>NC_051407.1:37122192-37122481 GCF_015228065.2 Penaeus monodon
AGGGAAGCGTAGTTCTTTAGCGCAGGGAACATCTTCCTTGTCTCACTTCCTAATGGTGTTAATGTGTTTATTCGACGCCCTGCTCTGCCCGACGTCATATTGGCTCAGTGCTTGTTCTCTTTCTTTGTTAATGGACAAGATCTTTTTTTCTGCGCAAGTGCTCTCTCTCTGCGCGTGTATAGGAGGCACACAAACCAGCGTAAATAAATACACACGGTGTAATTCGTTCAGATAATGGCTCTGATGAGAAGTTTAAGCGAATGATACCTAATCATTCTGTTCCTTTGGT
>NC_051407.1:37122719-37123099 GCF_015228065.2 Penaeus monodon
TGCAGCGTTAGCAACAAACAGCTAGAAAATCCATCCATACTGAAAATGATAACAATTTGGATGATAAAACGATAACTACTACAATGATTATGTACTTATTTGCAATCGCGATGGAAATTGATATATAACGATTTAAGTACACGCTGCACTGTACATCAAAGAAGACAGTATTGATCCCGAGTAAACATCTTTAATGGTACAGTTATTTCTTTTACAGCTGTGTCAGAAAGATCAATATGTAGCAAAGACGCTTTATACGGACACATGAATGAATGCACAGCCGTTAGGGACCGTACACAGACACACATAGACACACAGACACCTTTGCTGACATACATACACACTTACATCTTATCAAAGACACACAGACACCTTTGCTG
>NC_051407.1:37123241-37123575 GCF_015228065.2 Penaeus monodon
AATGAAGTTACATAAGCGAGACCTTGCGTTTGACAACCGGCCCTTTCTAGTTCGTCTTGATTGAAAGGGAAAGTAATTAATATGTTCACAGTTATTATAATTGAGGTACATTCCAGTGCAATATATATTTTTCCTTTTGCTCGGAGATTGATATCAAATGATGGGACGAACCTTATCACAGACTCTTTTTCATTTGTGCGTTGAATAATAAATGTGCGAGTGGATTAGAATGGAATAGAATGTTGATATTGCAGGCCCTGAAAGGAGGACATTTGTAGATGTTGAAACTGTATGCTGTGGTGGGTTCTGCAGACTTAAAAAAGGCTTTGTGGTA
>NC_051407.1:37126331-37126489 GCF_015228065.2 Penaeus monodon
TTCACAAATGAAAAGGAAATAAAGGATGCGCATTTCTGTCTTCATTTTTCCCCCTCTCTTCGCGGCTAATAGTTATTAACCTTCTCAGTCCAGCGCCATCTATTCGGCCAACAAGATTCATTAATCACGTCACTTATTGGTCTTCGCTCTGTCCATTC
>NC_051407.1:37127579-37127842 GCF_015228065.2 Penaeus monodon
TTAGAACTGTGATTGATGATGAGGACAGAAGAAATGATGAAAAAAGCGATCTTCCCTTTTTTGGAAAACGATTTCCATTTCATGTGAATTGAAAATGTCACGCGAGAAAGATTTGAAAGTTTAATTGAAAGTTAATTTAAATGATATCATGTACAGATTGTTTAGGAAAAAAAAGTATTATAAATAATAATCAGATTCCATCAGTGATATCAAAGTATTTTCATCAATGTCGTTCACATAAAAAAAAAGTTTCAATGAAAATC
>NC_051407.1:37128052-37128193 GCF_015228065.2 Penaeus monodon
CACTGATACACACTGAACGAATTTGTGCGAACGAATGGCCGGCTGGAAATGCGACTCAAATGCAGGGGTGGATTGCGGTGTAAAGGGGCAGGAAAGACAAAGTTATAGAGGGAGGGGCAAAGGATGTAAGTACGCCTGCAC
>NC_051407.1:37128353-37128596 GCF_015228065.2 Penaeus monodon
GTAGAAAAGGGGAAGAGAGGTCACTCCACGCCCTTTGAGGCTAAAAAAAAAGAAGTACTCATCGACACGTAGACACATTCCGTAATGAGGATGGGCGGGGAGAATGAGCCGGCGAAAAAGGGGAAGAGGGAAATATTGAGTAAAAGTAGTGACAGGAAATAGGTAATGAAGCTCAATCACCAAACGAAGCCAGATAGATAGCTCGTAGGGGGAAACCTAGAGAGAGCTCATGATGAAACACCT
>NC_051407.1:37128830-37130098 GCF_015228065.2 Penaeus monodon
AAGATGGTGGAAGGAGAATAAGGATAAGCACCAAGATAAGGGAGGGAGGAAGGGAAGGAGGGAGGGAGGGAAATGGGCTAAGGACAAGGGTAAGAGGGAGGATGGGGGATAGGAAAAGAGAGCGAAAGAAGAGGGCATAGACGAGGGAGGATGAGCGTGGGACGAAGGTAAGGGGGAGGAGAAGAAGAAGGAAGGAGAGGGATGGAGAGAGAAGGGAAATAACTTCAAAAAAAGGCAAAGAGAAAGGAGAGGGAAGAGGAGTGGGGAACGTCAAGGGAGAGGGGGAGGGAATGAGGGTGAGTGAGGGCGGAGGATGAAATAGAGGAAGATAAAGAGGGTAGTAAATGAGGAAGAAGGGGGAAGCAGAGGAGCGACGAATAGGCAGAGGACGAGAACAAGGGGAAAGGGAGGGGAAGGTGTTCAAGGAGGGATGAGATAAAGGCAAATCAAGAAGGGGAATGAGGGAGAGAATAATGCATTAAGCAAAGGAAATGAATTCTGGTGTCCAGCTGACAGGCGGCTCAGGTTAGCATGGGTGGAAAAGTATTATTTGTAACTATTTAGATTGTTTTCAATATCTATGGTTTATGTGTCCATTTGTATATATGTGTGTGCGTTGAATATGCCTATAATTTCATTTTATGTATAGAGCATAAGATATACAATTAATACGTATATTTTGTGCATATATGTAATTCTATGCGGTTGTGTGTTTATGTCTATATACATGTTACAATCATATCTCTGTACCAGTGTATTAATGCATTTTACTACTGTATGAAATTCAGTACTTGATGAAATTTATAAATAAACAAGACGTAAATTTAACGTAAATTCGTACTCGTGAATTTCTTGATTTGTCTGTAGACACGGGAATATATTTTTTTCCTTATCTGTTTAATGTATAGTCATTCAGTTTATCAATTAATTCCTTCAGTGCTGTCAGCCTTTATAGTTTTTTCTTCCTGATGACAATTCAGTCAGAGATGTCAGTCGTTATGTATCACCTCTGACATGTATCACTATTGTTTACAAAACCGTGTCAAATATGGGTTATATCTATGTATTTATAACGCATAATTACCAGTAAATAATTTACGCATAGTCTACAATACTAATGTAAAATTGTCAAAAATCTGTAGCATATTGAAAGTGTTACAGATGTCAGATAATCAACTTTTTAAAATATAGATGAAAAGAGACTTGATTGCTCATGATGTTCATTGAGATAATGGATATTCTTAATTGATGTATGAATATTTTTTCTT
>NC_051407.1:37130331-37130751 GCF_015228065.2 Penaeus monodon
CGATATTAGTAATGATACCCAGGGACATTATAACACTTAAATCAACTGCGTTGTTGGGTAGAATCTACGATTTTCTCTGTGGTTCCAAATAAATCAACGCATTGTATTTTCCCGAAAAGTGGAAATCATCAGGGTCTGCAACATGTAACATGCAATCATAGCATAGCGGTCTCATTTGTGTTATATAGTTCAATTTGCAAACGCAGATCACATGGTATAATGCAATGAGAAAACTAGTGAGTAACCGAGAGTTCGAGATATTTCACATAAACCGAGTCTAATAATATCTTTCTATCTCGGGATCTGGACATACAGATTTCGTATAAATATATATCGATATGCTTTATGGTGAAAGTAATGCTCCCTTGTGTGATGTACTGAGTGGCCTTTCCTAAGTATTGTGGATATGATGGGAACATT
>NC_051407.1:37131614-37131785 GCF_015228065.2 Penaeus monodon
CGAGATTTCGCGCGCAAGAGGTGAGGATTGCCGAAAGCCCCTCCCCTCCCCCCACCCCCGGGCCGCTCAAAGGCCCCTCCATCTCACGTCAAGAGGCAAGTCAAGTCCTTCGATACCTGAATTATTCATTAGATTATTCGCTGAATCTTTAATGAAGAAATGTGAAGGGAG
>NC_051407.1:37131814-37132115 GCF_015228065.2 Penaeus monodon
GTGGGTACACATCTAAGTGCCTCTAAAGTGTCCGCCGTCGACAAAGATAAACGCAGAAAGATAATTAAAAGCTGCAGGCGGTATAAATTCAAGCGTGGAAGCCTCTCGCTGAGTTTCGTTGCTGAGAGGAGGCATTAAGGCGGCGACTGGTTGCTCGCTCGGCGTCCTCGGCGCTCCGCCTCTGCCTCGCGAAAGGTGTACGGGCCTTGGGCAGGTGCTGGAGAAGGGGGGGTCGTATTTGCAAACAAACAAACATATAAAGTCTCATTACACACACACAAGCTCACAGGTACAAAGTAGT
>NC_051407.1:37132303-37132635 GCF_015228065.2 Penaeus monodon
GCTCGTACACACACATACACGCGCGCGCGCTCACAGCTACACACACTTTTTAATTCAAGGTTAGTTCCTCAGGGTAATACAGAAGCAAATGATAATTCACACCAGAACAGAAAAAAATATAAGAATATCTTTGCAAGAATATAGCCATATTTTGGTACATAAACAAAAAAGACAAAATGCAAAACAATGCAACTATGGAAATAATGAGAATAATGGCATATCAGAATGGTACACGGGACCAGACAAACACCGGCCTTGTGTCAAAAGCGTCAGGCTTACGTAACCTGCTGTTCATCTATTTGATAGGTCTCTTATCGCGAAGAGGAGAGGGG